>NC_056735.1:292442760-292520260 GCF_019279795.1 Protopterus annectens
GATCTTGATGTATTATATTTTAAACATGGTTTAAAGAGTTCTGAACTCAGTTCTGATGGTGTCCTTACAATGTGGATGAAAGCACTAAACTGAATTTGTGGATTATTCAAGTCTTTTTCTATTAAAAGTTATTTGACTAAATTGGTGCCTTCATGACTTATTTTTTGGAAACTATTGACAGTGAACAATTTGGGGTGTCTGAGGGGGATATCCTTGATTCACATCTACAGTGCATTTGGTTTCTTTATTATTCAAAATAAACCATCCCCAGTGCACAACAGAATTGTTCCTATGACCATTGTTTAATACTTGCATTTCTTGCCTGAGCAGCAATACCGGGTAAAACAAGATTATTGTGTAATAAGTGAATGGAGGCTGATGCTGCATGTTGAGTAAAAGGGTGCTTCGTTCTAATATAAAATTCCCTGTGATGCTGAACATCCAAACAAAAAGATAATTTCTTCTCATTACAGCAGTTTTGGATGAAGTAGTAGTCATAGGCTATCATCAGACCACCCCCCTGAATGATATGCTTCCATCAGTTTCTAGCATTTATTAACCCTCTCTCACTGTGCTCTTTTGAATTGGTGATTAAAGTATAGTTTGGCACTGGTTCCTACAGTCCCCAACCAACATTACTGCTCATTACCCCATTTGAAAGAGTTAGAAACTACAAATAATGCTTCTGCAGTTCTGTCCTACCTTTCAATCCTCTAACCCAGTTACAGGACAGTCAGATTAAAAATGTCAACCAAGCCTCAGCTCCACATATATCCACCACAATATGGTGTGCTACAACAGATATGCATGTGGCCATATGAGCTACTGAATTACAAGCTGTTTTCTCTGGAAAATCAAGCACATCATGTCCGTCTTTTCTAACAGTCACACTGTTCTCTTCTAGTTACAAGTAGTAAGAGCTACCTGGCAAATGCCTCAATGCATTATCTTTAATCCCAACATAAAATGTCTTGTGGTGCACAGAATACAGATAAAAACAACAACATGATCTAAATGCTCCTCTTGACAACAGAACTGGGAAAAGTAGTAAGCAGCTGTACTTACTGTACTCTCTCATTACTTCCTAGTTCCCAGTATCACTCGCAGGATGTCCCATCAAACTGGTAAGTTTGCTGAGTTTTATCACTCATTAAAGTTTCTGGTCCATTTTGCTTCTGCTTCTTTTATGTGTGTGATGTATCAACAAAAACATATAGTTATTTGTTTGCTAGCTTCCAATGTTCCACTTGGGTGTATGGCTAAACAGTTGCAGATTCTTCATCTGCACTCAACTTGTTGAAAAAAACCCCCCTCCTAATAACACATACCTTCAAATTCACTTAGAAATATAAAAACAATATGTTTTTGTGAAGAGGGCAAGGCCTATGAACCCCAGACCTCTACAACTTTGAATACATTAACTGGGAGTGCACAGTAGTGGAGTAAGGAGAAATGTCCATACCAAATTGTTCCTCACTGTCACTGTTTACAATGAATATGTTTTGACAAAACAGGAGATTGACTAAATAAAGCAGGGGATTTGCACTTTAAATTCTGTAAAAAAGAATTAAAAAATAAAAAATAAAAAATACAAAAACCTAGCTCATCTCTCACTTTCACCCACTTTCAAGACAATCCAGTTAACAATGCTCATTCTCATCTCATCTCCCTATTAGTCAGATGGCATATGGTTAGCCACAACAGACAACCTCAGTACAACCATTTGGGTTATTTTGCTTCAGCGTACAGCTGAGTGAAACCAAGACACTGGAATAACAGCTTTTTCACAATGACCAGTGCACATGACAGACATTCCCTCCTATGACAACCTCAATAAAACATGGTATTTGGTGTCTTTATGGCAAAAAAGAAAAGTACACTCAGATCCAACTGTCCACAATAGTGCTGGAAGAGGCACTGGTAAACAAGGCATCTAGTATGCTTCTTCATGAAAGAGATGGTCCTAAGTAGTTTCTGGACTCTACTATCCTTGCTAGTGGGATGCATTGGACTGATAACTGCCTTATTTGCATATGTTTATCTCACTTATTAGCTTTCAGCATCTATTTTCCCCTCCATTATTCAAGTGGGGTCATTTATCTCCTTAACATGTCTGTCTTTCAGTATTCCATATCACTCTGCAGGGGTCTCCTCTCTCAGGAGGAATTCACCTTATTTGAACTAATTTTATGATCAGCTTGTGGGGTGAAAGATGGTGCTGGAAGACTTCCATCTCCATCTGGCTTGAATTTTTGCAGTTCTTATTCTCTACTTCACTCTGCATCCTGTCAGCAGATGAATATACCTGCAATTCCAGGCTGAAGCACAGGTGAGTTTTCTGTTTATCTGTACCAGCTAGAATGCTCTGCACTTCTCAGTGGACTATGCCTTTTACATACCAACTGCTTCCTCATATTACCTGGACAACATTCAGGTTGTGCTCAAGTAGAGGAGATTAGATCACATCCACCAACAAAATGGATGACCCTCTCATTCACATTCCACCTAAGCTGTATCTACCAGCATTTGGGCCTGCAACTGAAATCCATTTCATCTGGGATCAAATCAGTGCCATATTTCTCCATGGTGCAGAGCTGGTGGACTTCTGACAGTTATAAATTTCCCTGTTTGTATGACAATCAGTTAATAGTCATAGCACTGTCACCATGTAATGCTCATATCATAGTCACCAGTGCTTGTTTGATTTGCTTTAATGCTTTTATTTGGCACAGTAACATGCAGTGCATATGCTGGTATGCCTTTTCCTTGCATCCAATATTCCAGGCCATTGTCAGGGCAGACTAATAGCACTGAGTCACATCTCTATTACACAATACCTATCAACCAAACTATACTGTCTACAACAGATAAACACTATGTGTGGCTGTTAAAGTTATGAATCACAGCCTGTGGCTGTGCAAACCTTTGTTTACTGCACAGCACTCTTTCTCCAGTAACCATGGGACATATAAGGTGTTTGCACCTCTTGATTGACTCAACCAGTCCCACATGCTGAAACACATTTGCCTGCCAACCATCAAACTCAGTGGCTGAATGAGCCATTTTCCTCAACACTATCCAGGGATGCTTAGGCAGCTCAGTGTAGTAAAGCCAGAGTCTTGAACAGGGTATTGCACTCAGTGGTACCGAAGTGAACACAGTTCATTATTTCTTTATTATAACAACCAAGAGTATGGACCATTAGCAGCTGTCCACCTTCCTCATGTGCCAGTGTTCATGATTTGGAATGCACTCTGATGATATTGCCCACACTGGTTCATGAAGCATCACTGATCTGGTGGAAACTGCTATTTGGTTCAAGTTACTAAAGCATTGTGCTTACATTTTTGTATTGTTTGATTGGATAAAAATTAGATGTTTCATAATCACCAATCAAAACAGCAATTTCATTCAATTGTGTAGCCTCCTGGCATTCATTATCAGCGTAGGTTTTTTACTGATTTGACACATTTCAAATGCATTAACCAGTGCCTCATCCAAAAGACACTAGAATAGGTATATCCACTGTTTATACTCTTTAGGATGCACAGTGCATATGTACCAATCACATAGCAGTTTAGAGTGTAAATTACTGACTACAGATCCCAGAGATCAGCAAGCAAAAAGGAAACAAAGAAATACAGGAACATGAGTGCAAAGGAGGCAATCCACTGCAATTACCAACCTGCAGTCACATCACAACAGTAACATCCAAAACACATTAGTGCATACACAGCAGGTATGCTATTAAAGTCAGGTAATGCATAAATAGCACCAAATACTGTAACACTTGGGTTGCTATTTTACAAAATAAGAGAAGAATATAAGTTATTGTGCTGCCAGCTCTTACACTTTACTTTTTGGACTGTGTAGCTGAAAAAGCAAACAGATCACTTGATTCACTAAATTCTGGTACTCTTGATAGCCATAAAGGCATTAAATGCTTATTTGTAAGTACACGCACACACACACACACACACACATATATATATATATATATATATATATATATATATATATATATATATATATGAAAATTGTCTTTAGATTGACCTCCTGAATGTCAGGAGACATAACACTGATACTGTCTACTACTTATATACAGCAGGAAAGGGCCAATTCTCCAATCCTTGCTGTACTGTGATCACACAATGCAGGCTCTCCATTTTGCCCTATACACTGACATTTCCAATATTGATGTTTAGGGTTTGACATTCTGCCACTCAATATTTACATTTATCAAGATATTATCATGCATCTGTCTATCTATCTAGCTATATCTCTCTCTCTCTCCCTGCCTATCTACACACACACACACTCACACACACACACACACACACACACACACACACACACACACACACACACACACACACACACATACACCGGGAACAGATTTAAAGAAGATATTTGATACACTTACACATCTTTGGAAGATTTTTGGGATATAAAATTAATACTACTTAGACTAGGGTAGTGGTGTTTAATTATGTTCCTTCCTCATTTATATCAAAAATACTTGTAATATTTATGTGAGTTGAATAATATGAAATAGTTGGGGATGTTGATAGCTGAATGGCTGAATGGGTAAATGAGCTTCTAGCAAAAAAAAAAAAAAAAAAAAGGAAGATGAATTGATAAAGAAGCTTAAACTGGAATTTAAGAAGTGGAAGGTTGTGAGGTGGAGTTGGAACAGGAGGTGAAATATTTACACCATTTTGTACTCACATTATTGTATCAATATCAGGCCTTTTCACTGGGTGTCCTGCAAATGTGTTAAGGCCATAGAAGAGTATAATGCAGGATTTTATATGGGATGGCAATAGATCTAAAATAGTATGTTGATGTCATGAGAATTAAGAGAACTGAATATGTCAGATCCCTAACTGTGTTTTGCATTGATGAAAATAACAAGTATGTATTTACTGAGTACAAGTTCTTATGAAGTAAGATAGAAGCAGGTAACATCTTTAGCTTGTGAGAATTCAAAAGAGTTTGAGCATACAGCTGTGTTAAACTATTTTGGAAGGCAGAAAGAATCTCATCATATGACTAAGCAGTTGATGAGCTAAATCAGGTGTTTAGTCTGCTGTACATCAAAAATTGCTGAACATGTTACTAACTGTTGGATACAGTACAATGGGGATGCAAATAGAAGACAGCTTGTGATGGTAGAAAGCTAAGTAGAGAAAAAAATGAATTTGTTTGGGAACATGTTTGGTGGTCAATTGACTACGAAACATGGTATGAAATAGTAAGCTCCTGTTGTAAAATATACTGATGATGGAGTTTGAAGGGACATTAAGAAAAATCATTAAAGTTTGACTCAAATAATAAAACTACAGGACTTCTAAGATGGCTGCACACTGATCAATGACGTAACTTCAGCACTCCCAGTGTGAAAACAGAAACAGCGAAACAACAGCCAGTGATTTTGTCAGCTTGGGTAAAATTTAGTCAATAGTTAGTAAGAACACTCCTGGGTGCCTGCAAAGAAGAAACTAAGAGAGCCTGAAAGAAAATCAACTAGAAAAGGTGAAGAGAAAACACTTCCTGGGAAGAACTCTGCAGCTGTTCAGCAAACAGCAGTTCAAGCTCCATTTTTGGTACAAGACATGGCTTCCAGGAAACTAGAGGAAAAAATAAGTCAAATGTGCTCAGAGCTGATTAAAATAAATGAAACATTCAAAGAGTATATCAACTCTAATAAAAGGCTGGAAAAATGGAAAAGGATTTAAACGGATAGTCAGATGAGCTGATAAAACTACAAAAATCAAAGGTCAAAATGAAGAAAAGGTGATCTGGGTATGAGACTCTCAAGAAGAGATGTTTCAAAAAATTGTAGAGTTAGAGGACATAGCATGTATGGTCAATCTGAGATTTTCTTTTGTAATAGAGAAAGTAGAAGGAACAGACTGTATTAATTTTATGAAGGCAAAAATAAGCAAATGGACTAGCATTCCACAGCAGGAAGTTTTAATTGAAAGGGCACATCATGTGCATGCTTCAAATCTGGCCATGGGAAAGAAGCCAAGACCTTTATTAGTGAAGATACAAACCTACCAGCAGAAAGAGTTGATCCTGACAAAACTCTGGCAAAAGGACAAAATATTAAAAGCTGGAGACAACAGAGTATTTGTGGAGAATGATTATTTACAGTATAATAGGCAGAAGAGAAACAAATTTATTTCAGTAATTAGGGAATGTCAAGAGGCAGGTGTGAGACTCAAACTGCTGTATCCAGCTGTCTTCAGAATATTTTTTTTCTGAAGGGTCAAAGTCATTTTGTTGCAGAACAGGCTAAGGAGGAAATCCAAAGTTTTGTCCAATAAAAAACGAGCCATCAAGCAGAAGGGGACTCTGCTTCTCATTATTCTGATAATAAAGCACACAGAGAGATCTTGTCAGTGAATAATTTTCCCTGTTCCAAAGAAAAATGCTTGAGAGGTAGTGAAAAGCACAGGAGATGACCAGAAGAATCAGGAGTACTGTGGAATTGAACTGGAATCTGGAGTTGAGAGATGAACAGGAATAAGATCAGCAACATGTAAATTAGTGAATAAATATGAGACTGCAAAGGATCAGTTGCATTTGTAAACTATAACTGTATAAAATAAGTGGAAAGAGTGAACTTTTGTTGACTTTGTTAAACTTGTAAGGAACTGAAAAGCATTTGTCTTACTTCATGTCATTGATTTTTAGATGGAGTCTGAGGGGAGGGGAAGAAGGAAGAAGGTAACTGTAGGGAAAAAAATTCTTAACAGTATTTCTATGAAACTTTTCACAACGTAAGTTGCATATTTTATAGTAAAGTATTTCAGTTGTTCTTGTGTGTGATAAAGTTATTAAACAGGTGCCTTTTTTCTTCTTCCCATTCTCTTTCTTTTTTTCTTTCTTTCTTTCTTTCTTTCTTTCTTTCTTTCTTTCTTTCTTTCTTTCTTCTTTTTTTAAGAAATGTAGGCATTACAGTGCATAAAGAGAAGAAAAGATAGGCAAAAGGCTGTTTAAGTTAATAAGTAGGGTGTAACATTGGGTTGCTGAGGTGGGGTTGAGGTGTAAAAGTGCAAGATCATAGTATACAGTAGGCACTTTCTTAGGTTCATAGGTTCATAGGTAAGTACTAGGCTATTGGCCCTAGGGCCTATATAAGCCTAGCCAAAAGGTACTCTGGCCACCCAAGAAAATAATTTTCCTGTGCCCCTGTTGAGCAGAGCCACAGAAGTGATTCCCAGGGTGAATTTCCTATTTCCCATCCTGTCATCAAGATTTTTCTTGAAGAGTGCTAATGAGGAGCTCTGTTTGACATAGAAAGGTAGTCTGTTCCAGAGTATGGGAAGTCTCTGGGACAGGAATCTATCCCTCCAGCATGTTCTGTTTATTGTGGTGACAAGGTTTAGGTCCCTACAGTGTGTAGCTTGGAGTGATTGGGATTTCTTTAAGTGGAGCATGTCCAACAGCTCTGGGTTTGACATAGCTTTGTATGTTAGGCAGAGATTGCTTCTGAGTAGGTGATATGCGACAGAGTAAGGCTGAAGTTTTTTGAGACGGTCTGCGTAGGGCATCTGTTTGGGGCCAGTAATCCTCTTTGTGAGGTATTTCTGTGGCCTTTCCAGTTGTTGTAGATGTCTTGTGAGGTACATACCAAAAGGGTCATTGTACTCTATAATGAGTCTAATGAGTGACGAGTAGAGGGGAACAATGACCTCCTTTTTTCTGGATGAGAAACCTTTTGTGATGAGGTGTGCCATGTAGAAGGATTTCCAGACCACTGTGGTGATGTGATTATCAAAGGAGAGACTACTGTCCACCTGTGTCCTAAGATCTCTTATCACACTTTCGGTGTTAAGTAGACTACCACCTATGTGGTAGTTCACGGGTACAGAGTTTTTACCAAAGGGGATGACAATACACTTTTTGGCATTGAGCTTCAGTCCATGGCTTTGACACCAGGCATCTGTTTCAGTGAAGCCCTTTTGTAGGATGTCCACATCATTAGGAGTTTCGATTATGGCTCCTAGTTTCAAGTCATCTGCAAACTTCATTAGCCAAAGACCTTCTGTGTTAGCCTGTACTTCAGAGAAGTAGATAGCAAACAGGAGAGGACCCAGGACTGAACCCTGTGGTATTCCACTTGTCACTGGTCTGAAGTCGGATTTGGAGTCTGCTACTTTCAAAGTGTGGGTTCTGTCCCTGAGCCAGTTGGCAACCCATCTTGTGACATAGGGATTTATACCTAGTTTAGTGAGTTTATCTATAATTCCAGAGTGGGGGATGGTGTCAAAAGCCTTGCCGAGATCTAGATAGACTGTGTGAACCACCTTACCCTCATCTATGGCTTTATTGACTGCTTCAAAGAAGTCTATCAGGTTTAGGAGACATGATCTGCCTTTTACAACCCTGAACTGGGTGGGGTCCAGAGTTTGGAGATTACCAATGTCTTTGTTTATGAGTTCCATGCCTTGCAGACCAGGCTCGTTAGGCTAATGAGGCAGTAGTTCCTGGGGTCCGTCTTGGCTCCCCCTTTGTGGAGTGGGATAACCATAGTGGGGCACCATTTAGTGGGCACAAAGCCTGAGGTGAGGCTATGATTGAACATGGTACTTAGGTGGGGTGCCAGCTCGTGCTGTAGTTCGTGTAGAATGCATCCTGGGTTATTGTCAGGTCCCATGGATGCTGTGTTTTTGGCTTGGAGAGTGTGCTTTTTACCTGTGCAGCCATGATTACAGGAACTTTGCATTCTTCCAGTATAGAGATGGGCCCTCTAGGGGTTGAGAGGGGGGTAAAGTTAGCACTGAACCTATCTGCCAGGATTTTGGCAATGTCAGTTGGTTCTGTATATTTAGTGGCATTGTGTTGTAACTCAGAGCAGATCTGAGTGTTGCCATTGAGATTCTCGACATAGCTATAGAATGTTTTGTGGTTGTCTTTAGAGTCAGTGGCAATTTTGTTTTCATAACTAGCTTTGGAGGATTTTATGAGGGATCTCAGCTTCTTACTGAGGCTGACCAGGAAGTGCCTCCAGTCATGGGATTTTACTCTTTTTTGCAACAGTTTCTTTCTTCTGTTGTAGAGTTTGTTTATGGCAGAGGACCACTAGATTGGCTTGCTTTTTTTTGGAGGATAGCATCTTGGTTCTGTTAGGGACAGCACAATCCATTCACTCGTGTAAGTGCTTATAAAGTGCATTTGTGTAGGATTCAGCAGTCGTACCTCTATTGTCTGTCTGCATGGGTGTCATGAAGTTTGCTACTTCTGTCTTAAGAAGTGTGAAGTTGTCTTTGAAGAAGTTTTTTACGGTGGTTTCCCTAATGGGGGTTGGGGGCGGGATGTGGATGTCTAGGGTGATTAGCTTGTGGTCGGATCTAACCAACGAGGAATTGACCTCTGGTGTGGAACACCGGTCGCCAATGTTGGTAATGACCAGGTCTAGGATATTGCTGCCCCTGGTGTCTCATTGGGACTGAACCGTAGGCTTGATAAATGAATGGCTGGTTAATCTGAAAATGCATACAATTAATATTTATGTTATAAATCAGCTAGAATAACAGGATTTGTGTTAGTATGCATTTTTCTAATGAATATGAAGTCTAAAACTCAAATGTCTGTCATTATTTAGCCCAAAGGAGGTGGAGCTGTTGTTCTTCTCTGTTGTCTTTTGCTAGGGCTACAGCTGAAATTTGATAGCTAGTTAAAGAGAGGGCAGATAAGAGGGAGTCTACTGTATGTAGAGCTGATATGTTTTCTCTTACTTTTGCATAAGTGAATGTCTAGATTAAGACCCATGGCTTAATCTAATAACAAATTTTAGTGGAAACAAATAAATATTAGAATACTGCATATAATGAAACCTTTTCCTTTAGTGATAAATGTTGCAGCTTGTCTTTCAGGCTGCAACAGAGGACTACATTTCTTTTTCTTTTACTTCTCCATGGAGGCAAGCTGATAGAGCAATAAACGACAGAACACTAGTTTCTTCAAGGTTAAGTGTTAATGATTTCTGAAAGTATGCAAGTAGATTTCATATTAGGGAGGAGATAATGATAAAAAAGAGCAGCAGACACCGACTTGTGCATATAGAAGCAAGGCAATACCATACATCTTAGCATGCATAACCTCTATTTCAGGTTAATTAGGACCTGTGTTAGCAGCTGTCTAATTGGCACAAATGTTCCTATTAGGAGGGTTAAACTTTGTTATTTGAAGATGTACATATCTATGTGTATTTGTATTTAGTTAACAGATTCTGGGGGTGTTCTGGGGTGTGTTTATTTTTATGTTTGAGTTTTTTTTTATTAAACTTAATGTGCTGTAAAATGTGACATAGGTTCTAATGTTGATGATAAGAAAAAACTGTATATAGGATTAACCTGACAAATATTAATGGGTGCATGTATCACAAAAGCTAGAAATAGACATTTTGAAAAAGTTGCCAGATATAATAGTTGGGAACAATGACTTCTTACCATAATGGGGACACTTTCCATATTATCTTGGAATATGAATGGTCTCACAGATAGAGACAAAAAGGAAATAGTGCTTAATTATATTAAGAGTGTAAATAGAAATGCTGTAGGAGACACATTTAGAAAGAACTGAGCATGTGAATTTGACAAAAAAAGGATTTCAGGATAGATAGCCAGCAGAATATCTGGGACAAAGAAAAAGAGGAGCACTTATTTTAATTGTTAGAGGAGCTCCAGTAGTGAAAGGAGAAGAAAAAACAATAATAATGACAGATTTGTAATAGTAATAAGGACCGACAAAGGACAAGGATTATGCTGGCATAAACTGCTACTTTGGAGATGAAAACATTTTTGGGAGAAATAATCATGTTTCATCCTGGAACAGTGCTAATAGGTGGAGACTGTGGAATAGTACTTATAGGTGGGGACAGGAATTTGATTTGCAGCAATAAAGATGCATCTGGAGGGCATAGAAGGGAACATTTAACCAAAAGTGGGGAGATTTCTGAAGAAATTTATGAAAATATTTGATATGAAAAACATAAACTCAATAGTAGGAACTGGAGAATTTCCATTATTCCCCAAGGTACAATATGTGGGCTAGACTTGACAGGAATTATATTTCACAGGAACATGCCCATTTAATTGAGGACTTTGATATACATCCAATAACTATTTTCCAATCATGCGCCAATAATTACTAAGATAAAAATGCAGGGTAATGAAGTAAAGATGAGATACTGGCACTTCTCCACTTAGCTGTTACAAAGAGAAGAATTTAAAGAATGAGTAGTGGAAATCATCTGGGAGTTATTTGGGAAGATAGAAAGAATTCCATAAATTATAGCTAGTAAGTGGGATAAAATGAAATTGGAGTTTAAAAATATGGTAGAAATTAAAGAAAAGGAGATCTAGTTAAGAAGTAATAGGAATTATTTAGAGGAGCTGACAAAGGTTAACGTATTACAAAATAAGGGGAATCTCACAGAACAAGAAGAGGTGCAACTATAGAGTGCTAAAGAGAAAATAGGGGAATACCTGGGTAACATGCATGAATCTAGAAAGATTGCTGCTAACTAACTCTTTTTTTATTATAACTCCAGAGCACAAAAATGTTTGGCACAATGACTTGGACAACAGAGAGTAGAAAGGACTGTTTCCACACTTAGGAACCCTATAACAAGAAAAATAACCCAGCATCCTACAGAGATAGTACAGATATTTTGAAAATTGTATGGACATTTGTATAAAGCAGAGAAGTGGGGAAATCAAGAAAAGTCACAAATGGAAATATTTATGGAAGACATAAATATTTCAAGTTTAGAGGTAGATGAGGCTCAACAACTAATAGTTAAGATAGGAGGACATGAGATAAAAATGGCGATGTATAACCAATCAGCAGGAAAGTATCCAAGAATAGATGGTATTCAGGTGGAAGTTTGAAAGCTAAGAGGGAAAAGTAATGAAGATGTGGAAGGTTGTGTTTAACAGCAGGGGAGGCACCAAAATCCTGGGAAAAAAAGCTGTGGTGGCTGTAATACCTAAAGATGGTAAAGACCCATCTATTCTAGCTTAATATAGGCCCATTCCATTTTTAAACCATGAGTATAAGGTGTTTATGTCTATAATGGCTAAAAGAATGCCAAAAGTGTTGCCAAAATTGATAGATATGGACCAGTGAGGTTTTGTGGAAGGGAAGCAAATGTTTGACAACATTAATAGAGCAGTGATGATCCAAAGTGAATCTGAGTGTAAGAAAACACTGCGGTTATTGGTTGGTCTTGATGCAGAGAAAGCATTCAACAGAGTAAGGTGGGATGTTATGAGTAAATGGAAGCATTTACATTTCTTGATACAATAATAAGGGTAATTAAAAGGATATATGAGGGATCGGGGGCAAAAATCAAAGTGGAAAGGTTCCTCTGATAAGTTGTGTCTGAACATAGGAACCAGGCAGGAGTGTCCTCTATCCCCTTTGCTATTTGTGTTATATTTAGAATCAATGGCAAATAAAATAAAGGTCTCAGAAGTTCAATTATATAATTGGTATGGTGTTCAAGAAAAGCTGGCTTTATCTGCAAATTATATTATTTTGTACTTCATGGGACCAGAAAAGGACATTTAAGTGTTGTGGAATATTCTGAGACAGTTCCAGTTTTTTTATATAAAATTAATAAAGATAAAACAAAGGCTATAGCTATATATTTACCCATATGTGAATTAGTCCAACAATACCCATACTTATGGGGACATGAAAAAATGAAGTATTTGGGAATATGGAGAAAAAAGGATTTGGTTGTGGCAGTTAAGGGTATCTGGGAAGAGACTAAGCAAAAATAATACAAAGAACTCTTGCCTATGGATATGGATAGCAATATACAAACAGCAAAAATGTTTTTAGTCCATTTAGTTTTATGCACAGGTCAGGAATATTTGTATCAATCAGAGGAGAAATTGTAAATAGTAATTAATAAAGAGTTGAATGATTTTATCTGGGAGGGGAAGAGGACATGAGTTAAATGGGATAAGTGATTCTCCCAATAGACCAAGGAGGCTTGTGGTTACCTGATTTGAAGGCATATTATAGAGCTTCACAGTTAAGGCTGTTATATATAACACAAGCAGAAAGCTACAATTCAAAGTGGAATGGGATGATGATGAAGCAGGGAGTAATTCAATAAATAAGGAAAGAATGGGAGATTGGACACAGATCATCAAGGAGAATAACAATGGTTATACAGAATATTGTATTCATAAAGTAGCAGAAAGTATACTAAGAACTAAGCCAACAAAGAAATGGAGAAAGGAGATTCTGCTGATAAGGATGACTGCAATTAGAGAAACAGAGAATAGACAAGAGGGGGCTTGAATTTACTAGATGAAGATGCCAAAGGAAAAAGGTATCTGTAACAAATAATTAGAGAAGGAAAGGTAATAGAATGGGAAGAGGCCAAGAAGACATTTGGATTGCAGTGTAGTAATTGCTTTCCCTAACAGATATTTATATCAGAGTATAGACAAAGAAAAAGGGATATGGGAATCCTAATGAAAGACCTGCACTGGTTGAGGTTTTAATTAAATGTAGAACAGAAGCTGCTGTTAAAAAAGGGATAATATTGCACAATAACTATATTAACCAGAAGTGGACACAAAAGATTGAGAAGCAAGATTAGATATGCAATTTACAAAGAAACAATGTATGGCTCAAAAATATGCAACAAAATCTAGAAGATTTAAGATTTTTGTCTGAAAAAAGTATTTACATAGATACTTTTATACCTCAAGCAGACTCCAAAAGGTTTTTCCTCAGGGAGATGGCAGATGTGATGTGGAAGAAAGAGGTAATTGGGAATATTTGTTTTGGGAGTGTAATGACTTGGCAGACTTTAAAAATTCCCTCCAATGTACTTTGTCAGGAATACTGAGTGAACAAATGAGTGTAACTAAAAAAATTATTTTTTTTAGCTGGAATGTAAGATCTGAATTCCCTAGATATAATAAGGCATTGTTTAGTTTAATTCTGGTGGCTGCCAAAAAAGCAATTACTAGAAAATTGAAGTCAAAATCTAAACCAAGTATACTGAAAGTAGCAAATATTGTAACAGAGGTTAAAGAACAGGAAATGGGATCTTTAGAAAAGGGTAGGAATAAATTACACAGATAAAATGGAAACTGTGGGAATAATGTATACAGAAAATATTTGGAGGAAGTATGAGGTTTAATGGAAGGTAGGAATTGAATAAGTTATCTAATGTAGCTTAGATTATATGAAATTTAACAATATATGTGATGCATAATGTTTATAAATGTGAACTTGTTAATATGGTTTGATTAATTTTATGTAAATGTAAGTTTGCCTATGTCAAAAGTAATAATTCAATAAAGGTGTTTAAAAAAATGATGAAACTAACAGCTCATAAAAATAGTAGTACTCATGACAGTGGCCAGAGATGATGCTCTCGTTGTACAGAGACTAGTAAGTTGAGCATGTAAAAATCAAAACATTTGAAGATAGATGGACATAAAGCAGTAATGCAGAAGTAGCAAAATTTGTTAGGTGTAGAAATTCATTTTGCAGCATGTGGCTAGAGTTGTCATTTGGTAAGATATGCAATCTGTTCCAGAATTTTTTCCATGAAAATATCTGCACAAATATTTTTAGAATTCACATAGACTGATATGGAAATTCATTAAAGGGCCTAACATGAGCCATAACATGGCCCTTCTCCCACAACATTCCTTTTTGCTATTCAGAGTCATTAGCTACTATGAGGTAAGACCTCAATATCAGCTAATTTGCATAAATTGGTTTTACTGCCATGACATGCAGATTATTGCTGATCTGCACATCGTGGGAGTAAACTACTGCTCACGTAGGCAGTTCTATGTCAGTCTATCACACACACAAACACACACACACACACACACACACACACACACACACACACACACACACACACACACACACACACACACACACATATGCGTGCGCACAAAAACATACACACCACAGTACTTATCTCTAACCTGTCTGCCATTCAATTTTCTCCCCACCCCCATGAATGACAGTTGAAGTGCCATCATGGCATGTATCTATTGTGCCCTGGTGGCTAGTGTATCTCCTACCTCCCAATCCCCATACTGATGTTGGTACCCCATAGCACTTTTGATCTCAGTAATCCCTGGTGGTTTAGTGTATCCCCCCACCCCATGATTCCCATGTTGATGTTGGTGCCATTACAGCATTTCAGTTTATCTTATCCCTGGTGCTGTAGTGTATCTCCCCACCCTCAAATCTGTGTACTACTATTAGTGCTGGTACAGCACTTTAAGAGTAATGCACAGTGATCTAGCAGTTCCCTCCCATCTCCAATCCATTTACTGCCATTGACACTGGTATGGCTCTTCCAATCTCAGTGATCCTTGTAGGTCTAGTGCATCCCTCCACTCTCTGATCCCCATATCACAGTCATGGTACGTAGATGAACATGGCCTTTTGGCTGAATTCATTGCCACAATGTGGTGGACATGACTGCATTAATCTACACATTGGACCTTTTTTTTGAATTATTTTGCCGTGTAAATAGTTTCCTGGTGGCGGATCTGGGGAAAGAGCACATGGCTAATTAGTTAATACCTCTCCCCCCTGGAATGCCTCATTAGCATTTAGCATGGCTATGTGGCCAGCCCTTTGCGTTGCTGCATGTCTTCATGGTAGAGGACTATGCAGCACTGTGTTAGGGTGGTTGCTGAATCAGGGAAAGATACCATAAGGGAGGGAATGGCATAATAATTAAGGTCTTTATGTCAGAGATACAATTTTCAGGGTTTGATTCTAACCTTTGGTTATTGGCTAACCTGGTAATATTCTGCAGACTAATAGCATAGTTTACCTCACGGACACAAGGTGTAGGATTTGACTGTCACCTTGGAGAGAAGATTGGTTTAAGCTTAAATTGGCTCACAAGGGAAGCTAGCTTATGAACCTAATTGAGTATATTTTCTGGACTATGGTAGGCAATTGCATACATCTACCACCTTCTTGGGAGGATGTGACAGATTTGATGGAGGAGTTACATTATATAGAAGCACGTACAGCAATGAAAGTGTCTTGACAGAAGTATGCTAATAAATGGCTGTCTTGGCTGCTTACAAATACAGCGTTAAGGAAAAAAATTATACGAAGGGGAAGAGGGTTTTGTTTGTAGGAAAAATTTTAACATAGTAAAGAGTTAGAAATTGTGAGTCACTAGGTAGAGTGTTTATACTTTCCAATAATGGTGAGAAGGAGGTTTAGTATTTAGCCCACAAGGGATTCTGATATGTACACAGTTTTATCATTGTTTCTTGTTAAGAATGTAGTTAATTTTTTAAAGCTATATGACATCTGACTAAGTGTTAAATGTTTTCCAAGCTGTAAACTAAATGTTACGGTTAAAGGTGTTAATATAAATTTGTCAAAGAGATGCTGTTATAATGGTGATTTAGTTAGTTAATGGAAGAAAATAATAGGTGTCCATAGTATAGGCACCTTTAATAGAGGAAATTTATTAATGCAACTCACTAAAAGAGTTAGTTGCAGGTTCATATACTTGCAAACAATAGGAATTCTAATTGATGTTTTGTTATAGCTCTAGAATATCAATAAAATGCTTTTTTGAATAAAAACATCCAGTGAAAGCATGCTGATTGATCCTAACAGGCTGAAGCAGACCTCAGAGGAACAAGTACAACTGTAACCCCTTGTCAAAACTTTCCCTATACACCCACTTAGTTGAAAGTAATAATTCCACAGTTTCACAACTGTGTGGAAAAGAGAAAATCCCTGGAAGGGCAAACAGAGTAGATATACAGGATCTATGTATATTACTTTAATGAAGTTTTATTTCTGTAAATGCCTAATCATCGACCCCTTTACATCGAATATCCATTCATCAAATGTTCACATCAGTGAAAGCTTTTCATAGGGAAGGGAGTTAGTTGCCCATCATTAGAAATGTGTCCTTTTCCCCGCTGTAGTGCGATCTCAGAGTTGGTATATATATAAGTGGGGGGTGTGGGGGCCGTAGACCCCCACCTTAGTGGGTTTGAAATAATGTAGTGTTCATGGCGATCACTATGGTGGACAAGTAATTTCCTTCCCTAATAGTATCAATCACAGTTTTAGAAATATTAGCATTTGTAGCATGCTTTATGATTTACTTTGATAGAGAGAGCTCAGGATGTGCCATTAAGAATAAGTGGAGAAGGACAGATGCACCTATTAACAGCACTTGTGGAGACAACAAACTGTCATTATTCTGCTAGACTTTGAACTTTAAGTGCAAATGTTTGCCTGATATGGCCTTTTGATACTTCCTGCCTCATGAATAATAATGAAAGCATTATACAGTTTTGCTCAAAATATAACCTTGTACTAATATATAAATCAAATTTTGAACAGGAACATTTTTAGCATATTTGTTCACAACCTGAACTAATAAATACATCAGATTAGAGCTGAGGTTATATGTAAAAATGGAAATGGATATACCAGTTTTGCTACTGATTTTATGGGTTTTAAAGTTGTTTATTTATTTGTTAAACTGGTAACATATTAAAAACAGATATTTGTTTTTATTGGCAATTAAGGAGTATTTTATGGCTAAGTGATTTATTCAGAGGTCATATTTGATTATGAATTTAGTTGTTTTATATATGTTTGACTCCTGTTTAAACATAGTATTTTTTCACATTGCATCTGAAACGTCAGTATTTTTTTAGATCCTACAGAGGCAGCTTCATGTCTGTAGTTTCAAATAAATGCTGTGATTTGCAGGTTGACATTTTGGTATGCATTCTGAGGTTATTAGGCAGGGGTGGTATGAGTGTGTGTGTGTGTGTGTGTGTGTGTGTGTGTGTGTGTGTGTGGGGGGGCAAGTAAGAAGAAGAAGAAAGTAAAGCATAGAGGCAAGTAGCATACATTTTAATGGCAGATAAGGACCACTGGGACTACCTAGTCTGACATTTTCTGTACTTGCTGGATAAACTGCAGATCCTTCTTATATAATGTCTTATTTCTTTCTTCATCTTTCATAGTTATAACTGTTTTATATGTATATGTCTCTCTCTCATTCTTGATTTTGATTCTGTTTCTGACTGCAATATTTCTTCAGGAAGAATGTTTCAATCCTTATAGTTGGGGGATGGCATGGTGGTTAAGGGGTTTATCTTACAGACACAAGATATAAGGGTTTTATTCTCACCTTTGAAGGAAATTAGCTAGGCTTAAAATGGCCTCAAAGGGCAGCTAGCCTAGTACTTACCTATGTATTTATATTCCCAACTTTGTGAAATAATATTTCTCCCAGCTATCAACATTCTGTCTTCAAGCTGAGTCTACTATAACGGGGAAAACTCAAATGAAAAATGCTGTCCCTGTGGCAGAGGTGGCCTGCATAACAAGAGATCTAAAGATTTTTTCTCAGACAGAGCCTATCAGTGCTCTTGAATGGAGACTCAGTTGTCCATCTTTAGAAGCAGTCGGGGGTCGCCTATCCCTGCACCAGAGAGCCCGGCTAGATATCACAGAAGATTTATGGGTGCAGAGGATAATATCCAGAGGTTATATTATGCCATTTTTCCAATGCCCTCCAGGAGTTCCAAAGAAGTTTCCTGATGTTCCACCCACTCAGAGGAAAGCAGCTTCTCTAGAGATTAAAAAGCTGCTAAAAAACAGAGTCATCCAAAAGGTCCCCCAGACCAGAGAGAGTCTGGAACTTATTCAAGATTCTTTTTTGTGTCAAAAAAGATGGAACCTGAAACCAATTTTGGATCTCAGCAGAATAAATCAGTTGTTTCAGTATACAAAATTCTGGATGGTCATGGTTTAGTCTATTCTGCCATTTCTGCACAAGGATGTGCTCAATAAATCTTCAAGATCATACTATGACATCAAAATGAGCAAGCGCTTCAGAAGATGCCTACACTTCTAGCTCAGAGCCAGTCATTACCAGTTCGGAATACTGGCCTTTGGTCTCACCACAGCCACCAGGGTATTGACCAAATGTATGGCAGTCATAGCAGCTCACCTGAGACTGCTGGAATTCCGAGTGTTTCCATATTTAGATGACTGGCTCCTGAGTGCTCCAACCAGGCATCAACTGATTCAAGCAAGGGACAACTTACTCCACCTGTGCTCATGTCTGGGAATATCAGTCATTTAAAACAAATCTCAATTCATGCTGACTCAGAGTTTGGAATTCATCGGTGCTCATCTGAATATAGCAACCCAACTAGCTTATATTCCTCTATCTCGAATACAAACCATTCAATTCCAAGTCAAGAAGATAATTCAAATTTCTTCCCTTCTGGCACATCTGTCAATTCAAGCCTTGGGATCTATGGCAGGGGCAATCACCCTTGTAACACTTGCCAAATTCTATGTGAGAATCCTTCAAGGGACACTCACCACTCAGTGGTCTATTCTACAACACCCATTATCCATGCCAGTCAAAATTACTCAAACATGCAACAAGTACCTTCTATGGTGGAGTCACTCTGATCAACTCCACAAAGGCCATATTTTTGTTCTCCCTCAAACCAATGCCACAGTGATCAGATCTAAAATTTTGACCTGGAAAACTTCTTAGTTACTATTACAACTGCCAAAAGAGTGTCTAAATTTCAAGCATTGTCCTTTAAGCCTCCTTATTTAGTTTTTCACAAGGATAGGGTTCCTCTTATGACCAGTCTGAAATTTTATTAAAAGTGGTTTCTGAGTCTAATATTAATCAGGTCATTAATCTTCCACTGTTCTTTCCAAATTTTTCAAACAAAGGCGAGTATTTGCAATATTTGTTAGATGTGCACAGACAATTATGTCTCTACCTTCACACAACTAAGGATCTAAAAAAGTCTGAAAAATGTTGTTTCCTTTTCTGATTCAAAACTAGGCAAGCCAGTATCTAAAGTTACTCTAGCTAAATGTTTAACTGATTGTATTACCTTTGTTTATCAAAAAGTGGATTACCTTTACCAGAACCACGCATAGCCTACTCCACCAGGTCTATGGCAACTTCATCAGCCTTTTTGTCCATAACTTCCATAGGTGATATTTGTGCAGCTGCAACTTGGACTAATCCTCATACCTTTTTACTCCTTACAAACTAGATCTGGTCTCTAGGGAAAGAGCAGCCTTTGGCTCAGCAGTGCTCTAGAATATCCTGCCTTAGATTCCTCCTGAGATTTAGGTAGCTGGGACTTTGTCCCAAAAGTTGAGGAATGAATGAAAGTGGACAACATCAGATTAAAATGCATGTGCTCACCATAACATTCCATCTGTATTGCCCATTTTTATTCTTCCTCAACTTCCCTACCCACCTACTGTCCTCCTTATTCTACTGCTGTAGAGACTGAAGAGTATTGGAGGAACCACTGTTCCTTGTCTGAGCTCCAGTTTTCATTCTTTTCTTAGTTTTCACTGCTCTGTTAATCATATGGACAGAGGTATGTTACGTTGTGGGGCAGTGTGGGTAAAAGGAGGAGCTTGAGAGTTCAAGAATCCTACAAACTGGAAGAAGAGCCTGAGTCAGGTCCGAGGGTTGGATCTGAACCCAACAGTTGAGAAAGAATGGAAGTGGACAATGCAGATGGAACATTATGGTGAGTACATAACTTATTATATTACCTTACCCCAAATTACCCCTTGTCTTGTGAATGTTAAGTGATGAGGCCTACAGAATTGTGCAGGTTATTCCCAATAGGTTCATACCAAATGTCCATGTGAAAGGATAATGATTTTTTTGTTTTGTGAGATGATAACTTTTTTTCTGTGAGTACGAACATTCTGATAGTCTTCTACTTTTCTCACACTGTGCATTTACTTTTACATTATTTTCTATGGCTACACTAGGTCTTTGTGCTCATTTGTTAATATTGATGTTTCTCCTGTTTGAGTGTATTTCCTTGGGCTATGTTTTTGCTTCCCTGATGCACTGTTTAGAATTGAATTTAAGCTGTCATATATTGTCTCCCCATTGCAGTTTCTTCTCATCTTGTTATACTGCGCTACTATGTTCAACAACTCTGTTGTATAACTCTGTGTCATCAGCACATTAAAGAAGAATTTTTGCTTCCAGACTCTCTGCATTGCTACTTACAAAGATGCTGAAAGTGGATGCTGAAATGTGGAATAATAGGAAAATGACTGCCTTGAGGAAAGGTCACTGGAAAAGCCATGATAATTATGAGAAGGCTAGAGTGCAGGCTGAAACATCAAATGAGTGTATCACCTTAATATTTATCAAGGAAAGGAAGGATATATGTCTTTCATGCAAAATCAGGGTACAATACATAGGGTCTATATTATTACAGTGAAAGTTTAGCTTGTCAAACACCGAAATGTCGACAGCTAAACAGCAAAAGCTTAAAACCGGAAACGGCCAGTTCCACAAATTTTTTCATAGGGAAAAAATTTGCTTGGCCATTAAAGGGAATTTGCCCTTTTCCCCAATGTTGAGCGATCTCGGAATTGGTATATTTAGTCAGGGGGGCTTAATTAGGTTTAAAAGTGTGTTTTAGTGTTCACCAACTATGAACAATTTTGCAGAACTGGCCGTTCGCAGTTTTAAGTTTCGCTGTTTAGCTGCCGATGTTTGGGTGTTCGACAAGCTAAGCGGTCGATTTTGTAATATCGACCCAATACATACTTACGATAACAAATGAATATATAAATGAGAAGAAAAAGGCAGAGGAATATAGTTCTCAGCTGTCCAGATTTTTGCAGAATGTTCAGATTTTTGCCTTATATTTTTGGCCTCTTGCACATAACATTTCTGGACTGATGCCAATAAATAATGACATACAGTTGAGGTTTAGACTTCATATCCTTCAGAAAATGGATGGAAACAGAAATACTGTTATTCTAGTAACTTTCTAAGTTCATAAGATCAATATTTAAAATCTGTCCCCATTTTCGGGCCTGTGTCCCCCCATTATTTTAGGCTTTGTCCAGATTTCTTGCTCTAACAAGTTGAGAGTTATGCAGGGGAACCATACAGAGTTACTCCCTCAAGTGATTACAGGGCTGTCAGAAATGCTTGCTGGGCTACTGGCAGAACTGTATAGTCTCCTTTAAAAGTCTATGGTACTACTGGAAAACTGAAGAAGGACAACAGTGATGTTATTACATAAGAAGAATAAGGAAGCAACTGGGCTAGACAGGCTCCTTTCATTCTTAAGGAAAATGGTATGGGATAGGCTTTTGAACTGTTTTACTGTTAAGTGATGTTTATCAGACACCCTGTCATTCTAAGGATCCTGTTCTAGGAATGTCTTACTGCAAAGTTTGAGAAAAGAAAGCCTGTGAACATGATGCACTTAGACATCGGCAAAAGCTGTGATAATATACCTTATAGATGAGTGGAGGAAAGCTTTGTAGACAAGTCACTGAATGCTGAGTAATAGAGGGCATTGACCATTGCATGCACATAAATCAGAGGTTGTTGGCTGGTGGTTGCCTATTAAGGATCAGATAATTATTAGGGTGCTACAGATTTTGGCAATTAATTTTGTTTCATTCAACATGTGCATCACAATGTAGCTGGAGAGAAAGAAAAAGCTGATTGTTGATCACCTCGAGTTCTGAGTGGTGGCTGTGGATAAGGAGTCTAGCTTTCAATAAATTCTAGAGTAGTGGACTTGCCAGATGAATGAATAGGTAACAGCTACAATGTTATGTCAAAAAGTAAAATATAATGTAGTGCATTGTGGGAATCCACATATGACATACATGCTAGCTAGGCACAGGCCTGATATGGACAAAGGAGGAAAGGATATGGGTATTTTTGTATCACAAGCAGGCTGAAATATGTTTCTGAGTCTGACAGACGTGTGGCCAAGGCAAAGTGAATGCCAAGCTGCATAGTGAGGATTGATAACTGAAAACGTAGTGATGTTATCCTTCTGTTATACAGAAACTGACTAAGTCACATCTGGAATATGACATATAGGCCTGAAGGACAATGCAAGAGATGCACATTAGACTAATGGACAGCAGTCAATGCAATTTTACTAAAATGACATGGGGGATGTGGTGCTGGAGTATGAAGAAAGGTTTTCTGTACTGAACATGTGCATAAATAACATGCATTGGAAGGGCTATGCAGCTGTGATTTGGATTCAGAGAGTGAATGGATTTGAGAATGAACACCAGAAGTATGGGTATGTATGGTAGGTACATACAGACAGAGAAATGGGTAAGATTGACTTGAGGAAGTATACCGTGCATGGACCACAGTTGTGCTCTGTATTTTATTTGCTGCTTATAGACATTTTTTTCAGTCTATGTAAATGTACTTGTAGTGTGTCTAACCTATTGGGATCTGATGCTTTTGTGATTACTATCTGTTTTATATCCACTTGGGCTGGGTGTGAAATCAATAATTTTGATCACTGCTCTACACTGGTAAACACATAAATAAACATAAGTACATAAATACAAACAGACAAATATATACATAAATGCTATTTCATAGAGAGGGTGGTGAGACTCAGGAATTTATTACCAGAAGTATAAAGAAGTAGTTGAATTCAGATTCATAGATGGGGTTTAGGAGGATCTGGGACAGATGGAGGAAAAAGTATGATGAGAAAGATGGGCTAGCTGTGTAGGGTTTGCAATATCTAAGTGGCACATATAGATAATCTATATCCATTCTGTATGTTTATATAACAAATACTAAAGCATTATTTTCATAGCACATTCTGTTCAATAAACATCAAGGAAAACTGATTTGTTGAGTGTCATTGTGTCAGCAGCTAGAATGTTGTACATAATTAGATGATGATTATGTATTCATGTTGTCAACACTCCTTTTTTGTCAGATTTTGGCTTATTGCATGTATTGTATAATGGAGTTTTGAGATCAACCAACCCAGAAAAAATGAAAAAAGTGAATATTTGTCTAAATTTTCCCTTTTCACCAAGTTTGTGTGACTTTGGAGGTGATATACACAGAGATCATGGATGTAGGGGCACAGTTCAACATTGGGATGCTTCCCTCCTGTAAAAATATTGGTTTATTATTGTTATGGGATTTTGTAAATTTATGTATTTTAGGTACATTACATGAGAATTAGATAATTTAGTAACAATATTTGTATATTAACATAGGGAGATTCATTGTTTCTTTATAAACTTATAAAAATCCACAGTCAGTTTTCCAAATCAATTTTTCATGGGTACAAAACTGGATGTGATATATTTCACTGAGACCCAGGAAAGTAACAGAATCCTTCAGCAAGTTTTACTATATAAAGTACAAATATTACACCGTGAGCTAAGTTTGGGAGACAAGTTCCTATACCCCAATTAAGGGTGACCCTTTTATTTAGTATTTGCTATTCTCTGCTTGTCCAAAGATGTGACAGATAGATATATTTTCACTGGAATGGGATGTAGTTTCCCGGGTCTTGACTGAATGTGTAAATAGTTACAAAGTTACAGAATTTGCATACTGTGTCCTTATAAATTTAAGGGCATGTTATTAAACATTTTGATAAAATAATGACAATGAGAAACATAAATAGCTTGCTACTAAACACATGTCTGACACAAATGCCCGGAACAGCACCACTGGAATGTTTGCAGGGATGGCTACTTTTATATTTGCAAAGAAATCATTTAAACATTATTTCAACCTACAACTGATCTATTTAAAGATAATGAAAAAGTAGCAAACCTGATGGTTAATATTTTGGCAGTCTAGTTTCAGTAGCTCGGATAGATCAACGTCATGAGCAAACACCTAAGAACTTAATTTGTTGTGACCACATCAACAGCTTGTTATATAAATGTGGTGTGCAGTCAAGTTCAACTTTCTGTGATAAATTCTGCTGTTACTCAATTAATTATTTTAAGAAGATTGTCAGATGTAATTTTGTGGGAAACAGAACAAATAAAGAAAGACATTAATACCTAATGTTAACCTAAAAGTGAATTATCAAGTTAAAACCTTGTGTTGTAATGCTATGGAATTATGTCTAACAATCGCATCCTTAATTTAATCATGTTGACATTTATGGATCTTTTGAGAAACAATAGATTGTTTTTGTGGACATGTGAACATACAGCTGATGAGTATATTACAGACTGAAAAGAGATGGTCACTTGCATTTCTCAGATATTTTGCATCCTTCCAAAGTAATACCCCACAGTCTAGGTATTCTGAGCTGCTACAGTACTACTTGGAACTACATGCCCACACCGATGTGCACTTAAAGGACTTGTTTTCATTCACAATTAATTAAAAAAACAGCCATTGCTACAGTGTAATAGCACACTATTAATTGAAAATGTTATTTTTGCTGAATGTGCCAAATTCCCAAAGACCTGGGCAAGATGTTACCCGAGTAAATCAAAGTAAAATATGCCTTAGAAGTGGACTTAAACAGTTCTAACTCTGATAACTAGTATACTAAAATGATGCTGAATAAACTTGGGTTAATTTCCTTCTTGCTTTAAATTGTGATTTAACATTCTTTCAAAGTGGCCAGCATTGCATTTACAAAGCATATAAGCAAGCCTCCCTCACCTTCCCTCACCAGCCCTCAAAAAAGCATGTCACAAAATGCCCTCTTATCAATTGATCTAGAGATCATTGTTTCTAGACATAAAATACACACTTCCCTATAAAGAAAAATACTTGATTGGGAAGATTCAGACTCACAAACTGGTGAAACCATACCTCAGAATGTATGGTAGTCTAAAATGATGTTTTCAATTTCTAATGGGTATAATTATTACTTTTTCTCACCTTAAACTATATGTTATCATTTCTTTTCCACTACTGCTACAATACTTATTAAGTACTGTAATTCAGGTAAATACCATATCTAAAAATGGTGACTGTGGCAATACTGGCCACTGGTAACTGCACTGTTGTGTAGAGATACATTTTAATTTAATTTAATTATAATGTATTTATTTATTAACCAAGTAGGTGATCGTCATGGACCCTTTTCAGCTACAACCTTGGCTACAAGAGCAAGAGTAAATGAAATATGTGTGGACATTTTAGAGTGACCAATTTGCCAGCATGTTTTTGGAGGTGAGAGGAAATAGGAGTAGCTGGAAAACCCATACAAATACAGAGAGAACATACAAAATCCTCAAGTGCAGTCATCAGAGATCATGAGTGAATCCTTGAGTCTGGAGCTGTGAAACAGGAATCCTAATTACCAAACCATTGTGAAATGTATTTATAATTATTATGACTTATTCCACTACTGAGAGGGGGAGTGTCTTTTCTAACTGTGTCCCATCAGCTAAAATGGTGCCATTCAGAACCATATATCCCATTTCCATGCCTTCACATATTCTTCCATCTCCTTAATGCAACACACCACTGAGCATTCATTGGTGTGACCCCAGAGCAAGGACTCCTCCTCCTATAGAATAAAAGATCTTAACAGCTTTTATTAACTACCATGCATGTATGGTACTGTATATAATCCAGCAAAAATAGTAAATATCATGAAGCACTATGGTTCCTCTAGACCCAGATATGCAGTGCTCCTGCCATGTTCCCTGGTCTCCTCTTCTATGGGCTTGGTGACACATAGCATTATGATTCTCTCTCTCTCTCTCTCTCTCTAGCTCTATGCACATACTCACAGATGCTAAGATATGCTGAAGGCTGGGGGAAGGGATAGCAGAAGCACTTAGTGATCTAAAAAAAGGACACTTTTGGAGGTGTGCTTCTGCCTGTGCCCACTGGTTCCAGGATTATGTCCATAGTCCACTGTGATCATGAACTACATCAGCAATTATGGAAAAAATTTACATAATTCAGTATTCTTAAGTATGTGAAAAACAACTACATACAACTAATTGTCTTTATTTTCTATTTTATTTTTTCCAGTACCAGTAACTATTACTATCAAAAGTAATATCTGCAATTTGATTAACAGATTCAAAGTCACTATTTTTCTGGAAGTACCCATTCTCTAAGTGGAATAATACTTGTAAGCATGGGGATTGTTGAGGGTAGCAGACCTTCCCTCAGTAGAGTATTGAGCCTCACCAAACCTCTTGCTTTCCCTGTCTGGTATTGCTGCTTCCCCTTTCCTCCTGCTGGATGCCATGCACTATTATCATAATAAACTTCTTATAAGAGTTCCACAGCTGTAAAAGTGTCATATATGACAAATTTAAAGGAAGCAATCTATTTCATTTCTTTAGCAATAAAGTAAAAGACAGGTCTGAAAGTTTAACTTTCCTGTGGTGTTTAACTGATATATCTTCGTCTTGAAACCAAACCGGTCCACTAATTAACTGTTGATCTTTGCTTGAACAGACAAAGCAGACACAATTAAAAAAAGGAGGAAAAGATGAGACAGTCTTTTAATACTCAGTTGTGAATTATAATCAAACATAGGCTTCTTGATGCTAACTGTTATACTGGCTGAAATTGAAGGGCATCAGTATAACACTGTAATCGTATTCCAGAAAAGGGAATTATGCCTAAATGCTCCTACTTTGTTTTTAGTAGCTTATGCAAAGGTTTCATATTACTATTAATCCACAGAAAAGCAAATGCAGGCCAAAGGACTCCACAAAGAAGTGGTGAATCCACTTTATTTATACAGCAGTAAAAGGTTAGCGCTTTCGTCCCTGAAACAAATTAGGAACTTCATCATTTTAATCGGAGTTGCTGACTACTGAGACTTGTCTGCATATATCAACTGGACACAAGCTGATTTAAGTATACTTTTCTCTGCACTTATTTAAGATTTGAGTCAGTAAATATTGTGTCTTTGATTCGGTAAATATTGTGTCTCTGTCTCTCTGCAGTTATGTTGCCTGAAGTGTGAAAAAGTGTAGCCATCTGGGCTCATTGAAAGTTGTTAGACTACTTTGAAATTCCTGTGTTAGTGTTAGTTAGCCTGGAGGTTTCTGCTAGCATTAAAATCTGTGTTGGTTACATTTCTAGTAATCATTTTAATCAGAGTTGCTGACTACTGAAACTTGTCTGCATATATCAACTGGACACAAGCTGATTTAAGTATACTTTTCTCTGCACTTATTTAAGATTTGAGTCAGTAAATATTGTGTGTCTTTGATTCAGTGTCTCTCTGCAATTAAGTTGCCTGAAGTGTGAAAAAGTGTAGCCATCTGGGCTCATTGAACGTTGTTAGACTGCTTTGAAATTCCTGTGTTAGTGTTAGCCTGGGGGTTTCTGCTAGCATTAAAATCTGTGTTGGTTACATTTCTACTAATCATTTTAATTGGAGTTGCTGGCTACTGAGACTTATCTGCATATATCAACTGGACACAAACTGATTTAAGTATACTTTTCTCTGCACTTATGTAAGATTTGAGTCAGTAAATATTGTGTGCCTTTGATTCAGTAAATATTGTGTCTCTGTCTCTCTGCAGTTAAGTTGCCTGAAGTGTGAAAAAGTGTAGCCATCTGGGCTCATTGAAAGTTGTTAGACTGCTTTGAAATTCCTGTGCTAGTGTTAGTTAGCCTAGAGGTTTCTGCTAGCATTAAAATCTGTGCTGGTTACATTTCTAGTAATCATTTTAATTGGAGTTGCTGGCTACTGAGACTTGTCTGCATATATCAACTGGACACAAGCTGATTTAAGTATACATTTATCTGCACTTATTTAAGATTTGAGTCAGTAAATATTGTCTGTCTTTGATTCAGTAAATATTGTGTGTCTGTCTCTCTGCAGTTAATTTGAATGGAGTGTGAAAAAGTGTAGCCATCTGGGCTCATTGAAAGTTGTTAGACTGCTTTGAAATTCCTGTGTTAGTGTTAGTTAGCCTGGGGGTTTCTGCTAGCATTAAAATATGTGTTGGTTACATTTCTAGTAATCATTTTAATCGGAGTTGCTGGCTACTGAGACTTGTCTGCATATATCAACTGGACACAATCTGATTTAAGTATACTTTCCTCTGCACTTATTTAAGATTTGAGTCAGTAAATATTGTGTGTCTTTGATTCAGTAAATATTGTGTCTCTGTCTCTCTGCAGTTAAGTTGCCTGAAGTGTGAAAAAGTATAGCCATCTGGGCTCATTGAAAGTTGTTAGACTGCTTTGAAATTCCTGTGTTAGTGATAGTTAGCCTGGGGTTTTCTGCTAACATTAAAATCTCTGTTGGTTACATTTCTAGTAATCATTTAATCGGAGTTGCTGGCAACTGAGATTTGTCTGCATATATCAATTTGACACAAGCTGATTTAAGTATACTTTTCTCTGCACTTATTTAAGATTTGAGTCAGTAAATATTGTGTGTCTTTGATTCAGTAAAAATTGTGTCTCTGTCTCTCTGCAGTTAAGTTGCCTGAAGTGTGAAAAAGTGTAGCCATCTGGGCTCATTGAAAGTTGTTAGACTGCTTTGAAATTCCTGTGTTAGTGTTACTTAGCCTGGGAGTTTCTGCTAGCATTAAAATCTGTGCTGGTTACATTTCTAGTAATCATTTTAATCGGAGTTGCTGGCTATTGAGACTTGTCTGCATATATCAACTGGACACAAGCTGATTTAAGTATACTTTTCTCTGCACTTATTTAAGATTTGAGTCAGTAAATATTGTGTGTCTTTGATTCAGTAAATATTGTGTCTCTGTCTCTCTGCAGATGGTTCCCAACCCCCCTCCCTGTTTGCTGTTGTGTTAATCTTGGTGGCTTTGGAATTGCCCGTCCCTGCTGTAAATCTGTTTTTGCACACTCCTCTTGGACCCATCTCATTTGCTCACTCAACTGAGTACAGTGAGATCATATTTTGATTTCAGATACTCCTACAAGTCCCATCTCATCTGCGGTGTACAGAGAGAGCACTTGGGAAGGACATTCCCCTATAGTATCTTAATCTGCTCTGTGTCCTCCCTCTCCAAAGAAAAAAAAAAACATTGCACTTTATTACCTTATTTTTGCCTCTTCTTAAAAGTACTCAATTGAATTGATTCTGCTGCCTTTATTACTGCTTGTTAGTAGCGTGATTAAATTATAACTGTTATTCTAAGGCCCGTGGTTTAAGCACTTGGGCTTCAAACCAGTTGTTTTACATTAAGAAGGTTTGTGGTCTGCACTGTTGTGGCAGGACAGGTAGTGTACATCTTTCTAAGTTGTGAACTGCTGATTGAAGGCTCAGTGTCTGTTATTCTAAAAGTGTATTAGTTCTGGGGTAAGCACTTGGGCTTCAAGCCAGGTATTTTACATTAAGAAGGCTTGTGGTCTGCATTCTTGTGGGAGGAGAGACTAGATTATGCATGTCTGAGCTGGGAATTTCTGGTTAAACACTTATTGTGGATGCTTACTTGAACTGTTTCTTTCTGAAATCAGTACACCTTGTTTGCTGTAGCATAGACTAGATTCAGGCCAGCTGGATCTAGCTTTGGTTGTATAACTTGTGCACTGATCCATGCAGTCTTTTTTGGAGAAGGTTTCTCTGTACCCTAGTGGCAGGACTATGCAGTTAGAACTTGTCTGATTGAAGACTGCTGGAACAAGGCTCAGTTTTTAGCTTTTTAACTGGTTAATTGGGTAAAGTGTTGTTTTTATTGTATCTGCTCGATTTTCTGAAAAACAAAACAAAAAAAAAACAAACAAAAAAAAAAACTTGTTTCCCGCCTTTCTGAACTACTATAGTCCAGTTTTCAGCTTATTGCTGAATCCAGGGCTGTGTTACAAGTTTCTGTGTTGCTCATACCTTACTTGGATAGAAGGACGTTTCTCTGTTCACCTGTGAGAGAGGGGAGCTTTGAGCAGCCTATCTGTCCCTGGAGGAGTGGTTTCAGCCCAAAAGTTAGTAGTTTATTGGCCATTTTGGGTTAATTTCTATCTCTTTCACTTCCCTGTTATAAAAAACGCATTTGCGCAGTTTTTGCACTTGTATTCCACTCAGCAAGTTCCTTCCAGGTATTCTGAAGAGTCTACAGCTGCAGAGAGACAAAAGAGTGACTTTGGAGTGATTAAGTATCATTTTTCTGATTTTCTTGCTGTCTTAACTAATTCCGCTTAAAAAGCCAGTTTTTTTAGCGAATCTGTGATTTAAAAAATTTGTTATTGATACATATTGTACTTATCTGCTGCCTGCACTTGAATTAAGTCATTTTTGTGTTTAAATAATCTGTTTAACTGTTGTAGGCTACACACTAAAGTGCAATAGCCTTTTCTGTGCATTTAAAGTGTTGTTTTTATTGTATCTACTCTATTTTCTGAAAAAAATATATATATACTTGTTATCCGCCTTTCTGAACTAGTATAGTCCAGTTTTCAGGTTATTGCTGAATCCAGGGCTGAGTTACAAGTTTCTGTGTTGCCCATACCTTACTTGGATAGAAGGAAGTTTCTCCATTCAGCTGTGAGAGAGAGGAGCTTTGAGCAGCCTATCTGTCCTTGGAAGAGTGGTTTCAGCCGAGAAGTTAGTAGTTTATTGGCCATTTTGGGCTAATTTTGATTGTATCTGCTCTATTTTCGGAAAAAAAACCCCAAAAAAGCAAAAAAATATATACTTTTCACGCCTTTCTGAACTAGTATAGTCCAGTTTTCAGGTTATTGCTGAATCCAGGGCTGTATTACAAGTTTCTGTGTTGCTCATACCTTACTTGTATAGAAGGAAGTTTCTCTGTTCACCTGTGAGAGAGGAGAGCTTTGAGCAGCCTATCTGTCCCCGGAGGAGTGGTTTCAGCCCAGAAGTTAGGAGTTTATCGGCCATTTTGGGCTAATTTCTATCTCTTTCACTTCCCTGTTATAAACGCAATGGGCAGCGCCGTTTAGCTAGAGTTAAACTATTCTTGGCTCCACGAAGTCTACTCTTAAATTTTTACCTTGGAACTAGACAAACCTTCAACTTTAGCACTCACACCATTCATTTCACAGTCAAGCACTTGCTTAAAACTCATAGCAAGCACTAATTAACCCTAGCACTAGACCCCCCCCTATACTGTCCAGAAGGACAAGGCTCTCTATTTGTCCCCACCAGCCAATCAGAAAAACAGCTTACTCTACCTACTCAGGCATGTCCAAAGGGCAGTTTCCGGTGTACTCTCCAGTCAAACTGGTGAATCTGGGCATTTTGATGCAATGTTACAACTGCCTCATGTACACAGACAACCCTCTCCTCCTACCACCAAACACTAATATATGAAAGAGATGCAATTATACAGCCAAACTGGAGACAAAGCTCTCTCAACCCAAGACTGGAACTGATAGTCAAGAGGAGAAGGGTAATACTTGCAACACATTACCAGTCTCACATAGACCTAATAAACCAACACCGGCAAATAACCCACATGAATACATGAAAACATACTCGGAGGCTCTAAATAAAAATCTGCAAAAGCAACAGAGACCTCCAAAGCAGACATCCAAGCAACCTCCACACCCCATCACCAACCATGAAACACATACTTCATGTAATCAGTGTGCCACGCAATCACAGCCCTTAACACAAAATAACATACCCAACACACTAGTATTAGGTGACTCTATAGTCAGGCTTACTGATGTCCCACTAACTAGGCTGGACAAGGAGAAGGTTACAGTTAGCTGCCTGTTGGGTGCCAGAATCCGCCACATAACACAAGCACTCAGGTCACTCCAGAATAAGTACACATACAACTCTGTCATTGTCCATGTTGGTGTGAATGACCTGAGACGTACCTCCCTGGACTACATGAAAAGAGACATGGAAGAGCTCTCTGATCATGTAGCCCAGGCCGGTATTACCCTGACCCTGAGTAGCATTCTGCCCTCACCAAGAATGATGCCACAATATAAAGAAAAAAATGATCAATTTCAATTTCAACAATTGGCTAAGTTTCTGGTGTCATTCAAAGGGGATCCAGTATCTGTCCACCTGGGATGACATGCTCGACAAGCCACATTGCTTCACAAGAGATGGCTTGCACCTGTCACCCTTAGGCTTTCGAATACTGGCCAAAGCTCTTGCCACCCCCATAGTGCCTTTTTTAGGCAAGGCTCAAAAAACAAACCCACCACCATAAATAGCACAAGCAACCAAAAACTGAGGGTAATGCTACTCAATGCCAGAAGTCTAAACCTCAAAATGCACGCACTCGAGGCACTCCTCAGTATGGAGAACATCGACATCTGTGCAGTAACAGAAACCTGGTTTAAGGCTAGTGAGAGCACCCCAGCACTACTAGGCTATAACTCATACCATACCTTTCGGCCACAGAACTAGGACCAAAACACAAAAGGTGGGGGTGTATCCATATTCATCAAGGATACCCACACCTCCAGGTTAGTGGCGTAGCACAATGCGTCAGAGATCATCCATGTGCAACTAACAATGGGCAAAACTGCATTCCAAATTGTAGCTTGCTACAGATCACCCACCATGGCCCAGGACCCCCATTCCGCATTTCTGGAGACAATGGGAAATATGAAGGTCCTACCAACCACCCTAATACTGGGTGATTTCAATTACCCAAACATAAACTGGGAGAACTACTCAAGTACTAACTCCCTTGCCCAACGCTTCCTAGAATTTATAAACTCAAATGCCCTGGATCAACTGGTCAGTACCCCCACCAGAGGGAACAACATATTGGACCTGGTCATCACCAACATGGGTGACCGATGTTCCACACCGGAGATCAACCCCTCGCTGGTTAGATCAGACCATAGACTAATCACTCTGGATATCCACATTCCGCCCCCAACCTCAATCAAGGAAACCACCATGAAAAAACCTTTCAAAAGCAAACTTTACATTACTTAAGACCGAGGTGGAAAGGTTCACAGCCCCCATGCTAAAGGACAATGCTGTCCAAGCTGCTGAAATCTTTACAAAGGCACTCTATGAGCATCTCCAGGAATGCATGGATTGTGCTATCCCAAGTAAAACCAAGACTTACTCCTCCAAGAAAAGGAAACCAGTCTGGTGGACCCCTGCCATAAATAAGCTATACAACTGAAGGAGGAAACTAGTACAGAAAAGAGTAAAATCCCAAGAAGGAAAGACATCCCAGATCAGTATCAGCAAGGAACTACAATCCCTCATTAAATCATCCAAGGCTAGTTTCGAAAGAAAAATTGCCAATGACTCCAAAGATAACCACAAAGCATTCTTTAGCTATGTCAAGAACCTAAGTGGAAACTCTCAGATCTGCTCTGAGTTAGTGCAGAATGGCACAAAATACACTGAACCGACTGATATTTCCAACATTCTGGCAGACAGGTTTAGTGCAAACTTCAACCCCCTCTCACCCTCTAAAGGGCCCATAACCATACCAGAAGAATGTAGGGCCCCATCAATCACAGACACACAGGTTAAAACAGTGCTATTCAAAGCCAAAAACACAGCTTCAATGGGACCGGACGGTGTCCCAGGCTGTGTCTGCGTCCTACATGAGCTCAAAGATGAACTAACACCTCACCTAAACACACTGTTCAAATTCAGCCTCTCTACAGGTTACGCACCCACAGAGTGGTGCACAGCAACAGTTATCCCGCTCCACAAAGGTGGAGCCACAACGGACCCCTGGGACTATCGCCCTATAAGCCTGACTAGCCTGGTCTGCAAGGCTATGGAACGCATCATCATTGAACTTATTACCAGAGACATTGGGAACCTCCAAACCTTGGACCCTACCCAGTTTGGCTTTGTTAAGGGCAGATGATGCCTCCTAAACCTGGTGGACTTCTTTAAGATGGTTACCAAGGCATTAGACAAGGGAAAGGAGGTCCACACAGCCTACCTAGACCTCGCAAAGGCTTTCGACACCATTCCCCATTGTAGTATTATAGACAAGCTCACCAGCTTGAACATAAACCCCTACATCAAGAGATGGGTTGCCGACTGGCTTATGGATAGAACCCACATGGTGAGAGTTGCAGGCTCTATGTCCGACTCTAAACCGGTTACAAGTGGCGTCCCCCAGGGCTCAGTCCTAGGACCCCTCCTGTTCAGTATATACTTCTCAGAGGTACAGGCAAGCATAGAAGGACTATGGCTGACCAAGTCCACAGACGACTGCAAACTAGGGGCCATAATTGATTTTCCAGCTGATACAGACACCTTCCAGATGGGTCTCACTGAGACGGATTCCTGGTGTCAAAATCATGGCCTCAAGCTAAATGCCAAAAAGTGCATAGTCATCCCCTTTGGAAAAAAACAAAGTACCCACAAACTACCACATAGGTGGTAGTCCCCTAAATACAGAAAATGTAATAAAGGATCTGGGGACCCAAGTAGATAGTAACCTCTCCTTTGATAATCATATTGCCAAGGTGGTTAGAAAATCCTTCTATGTGGCCCACCTAATCACAAAAGGGTTCGCATCTAGAACAAAAGAGGTTATTGTGCCTCTCTACTCATCACTCATTAGACCCATCATAGAATACAATGCCCCATTTGGGATGTACCTTACGAGACACCTGCAACAGCTGGAAAGACCACAAAAGTACCTCACCAAGAGGATTACTGGCCTCAAACAGATGCCCTATGCAGCCCAACTCAAGAAACTCCAGCTGTACTTGGTTGCATACCGCTTACTCAGAGGTGATCTCTGCCTGACATACAAGGCCATGTCCAAACCAGAATTGATGGACATGCTCCACCTAAAAAAAAAAAAAAAACAAATCCCGGAGAGCCACACGCTCTAGAGATATAAACCTCATCACAATGATAAATAGGACATGCTGGAGGGATAGATTCCTATCCCAGAGACTCCCCATGATTTGGAACTGGATTCCAATATACATCAGGCAGAGCCCCTCACTAACACTCTTCAAGAGTAACCTTGACGGGTAGATGGGAAACAGAAAATTTACCCCGGGGATCACTACAGTGGCTCTGCTGGACAGTGGTGCAGGGAACTAATGGCTCTGCTGGACAGAGGCACAGGGAACTAATCTAAGGGGGTGGCGAAAGCCAACACGTTCTGGCTAGGCTTATAAATGCCCTTGAGCAGATACCCTAGTACTTACCTGTGAACCTATGAACCTATAAAAATGTTCCAACAGCTTTTTAAATCTTGTAAACTAAAGTGCATGTGTAGTGACATCACAAACCACACCTCTAAACTCAACTAAAAGACACCCCTGGTTCATGACATATATACAGCCTTGCTTAAGAGAAAATACCTGAATGAATGACTTGAGTATAAAATGTAATGTATAAGATAACATATCAAACATTTTAAAATTGTAAACAAATATAAATACTAAATAGACACTGTTAAAATGCATATCTAATAGACATAAATAAGTAAAAAAGCATATTTTTTCTGTTGAAAAGCCACTGCTACTGGAAAGACAAGAATTGATACGGCAGTTGCGCTTAAATGCCAAGCTTTGGCCTGGGTTGAATGAGGCTGTTTCTTTTTCAAGTGTTTTAAAATTAAAAGTCTTGAATAGATGACACCTGATTTTCATATACATTTACATATATACAAGTTACTTTTGTGTAAATACTTGATTTTATAAGTATTTTACAAGTATTTTGCACTAGGTTTTTAAATTTAAACATTTTTAAATGGTTACAAGAACGGACATTTTTAAGCACTGCAAATACAGGTACTGATTCTTGTTGTTTTGCTGACAAACTAAATGAGTTGGATTATGTTTTGGTAAAGATAAAAATACTACAAATGGGCAATTTATATTTTGGAGAATGTATAAAGCAAAAACTAGTGCCAAAAGGCCTACGAGTCTGGCGCTATCCCCAGGGACTTGTAGATTCTCCTTTGTATAAACAACTGTTGACTTTGTTTGATAGATTTGGCATTGAATACATGCAAATTGTGATGGATGACAACAACAAACTGATACAAACACTTACAAAGGTAGCTAGTGAATTAGATATATCCTTGATGTCGGATATTCAGTTTAAAAACAATGAATTTGAATATAAAAGAATATTTTATTCTATAGATGAACAAATGGTCAGCATAAAAAACAGAAGTATAAAAAAATTGGAGAGAGACCAAGATGCATATAAGACTTTTACTGCCTACCTCCCACCCCCCATCACAAACTTGGGGTAGCAAGACTTTTACTAAAAGCAGAATAAATGCAACTGACAGCAACCAGGGACTATACAATATAGAAGACGACGAAACTTTTTTAGATGAAGAACAACCCCAAGTGTTGAGATGCTCGGAATGGTTAATGAACCAACAAACAACAAAATACAACCCAGGGGGTCAACAATGGCAGGACAAGCGCCAACAAAGAGAAAGGTTCCAGCTGAACAGGGGCAGGAACAGGGGTACTTGGAGGGGGAGACATTGAACAGTTCAACACCTTATACTTTTAGCCCACCACAACACTTCCAGCAACCTGTGTTAAAAATCATTACAAACAGAACCAATGACTTTAACTTGCATAACTTTACTAACTTGGTTTTTGATGTTACAGTATGTGACTTGTTTGCAAACGGGCTCACTTTTATTCCTAACAAAAAAATAAATCTGGTACAGTCATTAATTGACCTGAAACTATTCATTCGAAAATTACATTTTAAATTGTTATTTAGGAACAACCAAGTTGTGTGTGAACCCTTTAGAGTTTCAAGCACATATAACCCCCCCCATACTTCCCACTTTAGAACTATTCGAAAGAATGTGTGCGTTAGACCTTAGAGCATGGGCTATAAAAAGGAACAAACAAAACAAGAAAACATATAATCTCACAGAAGTTGAAGACACTGAACTAAATCTTTTGACACAAACCCCTAACATCAGAATATTTAAACCTGATAAAGGGGGTGGTATTGTGATTATGAACCACAGTGACTATGTGCACAAAATGAAAGAAATTTTGTTAAGCAACAGTTACAATAGGAACTCTTTAAGTGAAGTTAACACAATGTATAGTAGAATAAAGGGTAACCTATACAATTTGTTTATTGAAGGGTCCATTAGTATAGATGAGCTAAATTACCTATCTGTGCTTTATCTTAAAACACCTACAATTTTTGATGTCCCAAAGATGCACAAATGTATAAATCAACCACCTATGCGACCGATTGTTGATGCACGTGGATCCATGACACACCCCCTAGCAAAATTCCTTGATCAAAAGTTAAAAATATATGTACAAGAAGAAGCTAGTGTTTGTAAGGATTCATGTTTTTTTTTGTAAAGGATGAACAAAGTAGGGTACAAGGAAAACTTTGTGTTTGTAACGATAGATGCAAAGGACTTGTACACGTCCATCCCTCATGAAGTCGGGGCGGAATGGTTTTGTGGCTTCTTAGTTAGTAAAGGGGTCCCACAAAATAATGTTAACATATACGAAACACTTTTAGAAATTGTATTACAAAACTATTTAATTTTGTTTGATGGTGAATATTACCATCAATTAGAAGGAGTAGCAATGGGTGCAGCCTGTGGAGGTTTGTACATAAACATTGTGATGATAGAATGGGAAAGGCGTTTCCCCACAGGCCACCCACTGTTTCAACATTGTTTCGTACATTTACGTTTCTTGGACGATATTTTTATTTTATGGGACAGTCCAAAAGATGTTGTAGATAAGTTTTTAATGTACATCAACTAAGCTACTGAATTCCTAAAATTTACTAGCAATAAAAGTAAAACAAATATACATTTTATGGATGTCCTTATTTCTAAGGACAGTACACATAAAAAGTTTGTGGCTGAGATATATCGAAAGGAAACATATTGTAATAGTTTTCTCCATTATGATAGCAACCATCCTCACACCCAAAAAAGAGCTGTCTTGAAAGGGCAATTTGTTAGAAGTGCGAGGATGGTAACATTCTGGGAAAGTTTTCTTTTAGAATGTAATAATTTAGAAAATATGTTCCTAAAGAGAGGTTACCCTAGAGATTTAATTCAAGAAGTAATGAGGGAAGTCATTACAAAGAGACCAAATAGATATTTTAAGGCATTATTGGGGGATGGACCTACTGACCAGAGCCTACTGTTAGATGGATAGGTGGCGGAATCCTACCACGCTCTATCAACAATAGACATATGTTTGGACGTGGTAACAAACAAAGAGAATAATAAAGCCAAGTTTGACAATAGTGCCATATTCATCACAACATTCTCTACTGACAGCCACTTTATTAAAAGAACACTTAATAAGAACTGGAGTTTATTGAGCACAGACAGGGATATCATGAAACATGTAGGTGAATACCCAGTCTGTGTTTATTAAAAGGGCAAGAATTTGAAATGCTTTTTTGAAAATCTAAACATCCCAAAAAAACAGGATATTTGTTTAAGTGTGGTAGGTGCAAGCTTTGCCCACATATTTTGCCAGTGAATGAAATTAATATTAATGGGACGAGCTACAAAATTTTGGGTACATTTTGTTGTAACTCAGAAAAAGTGGTTTATTGTGCTAAGTGTTCCCAATGCATGTGTTTCTACATAGGAAAAACTGAACGTAAGTTTGGGGAACATATGAGGGAAATCAGAGATGAATGTGAGTTTTATTCCTTGGCAAAACATGTTAAAGAAAATAGTGGACACAATTTTAGATTTATAGTGTTGGACAGTGTAACAGTGAACAACGGCGGGGTGCATGGCCATTGCTACTGGAAAGACAAGAATTGATATGGCAGTTGCGCTTAAATGCCAAGGTTTGGCCTGGGTTGAATGAGGCTGTTTCTGTTTCACGTGTTTTAAAATTAAAAGCCTTGAATAGATGACACCTGATTTTCATATATATTTACATAATATACAAGTTACTTTTGTGTAAATACTTGATTTTATACGTATTTTACAAGTATTTTGCACTAGGTTTTTAACAGAAAAAATATGCTTTTTTAATTATGCCTATTAGATATGTATTTTAACAGTATCTATTTAGTATTTATATTTGTTTACAATTTTACAATGTTTGATATGTTAACTTATACATTACATTTTATACTCAAGTCATTCATTCAGCTATTTTCTCTTAAGCAAGGCTGTATATATGTCATGAACCAGGGGTGTGGTTTAGTTGAGTTTAGAGGTGTGGTTTGTGATGTCACTACACATACTTAAAAAGCTTTTGGAACATGTTTTATTTGTCTGATGAAGTTCCTAGTTTGTTTCAGGGGCGAAAGCCCTAACGTTTCACTGCTGTATAAATAAAGGGGATTTATCGCTTCTTCTTTGTGGAGTCCTTTGGCCTGAATTTGCTTTTCTGTGGATTATTGGTTTGTTGCTGCTTTTTTGGTTTTGTTTCATATTACTATCACTACTGTAATTTGATAAAGGCATATATATATATATATATATATATATATATATAGCTGCAAATAAGAAAATGAATTATACCATACCACTTAATAAATTAAACTGCTACTGTGCTAAAATATGGTACTCCATATCCACCCCCCCCCAAAAAAAAAGACAGGAAATCCCATGAGAATCAGGGAGACCCTCCAAAAAAATTTTCCATATTTTTCAAAATTTGGCATATTTATTTAATTATTTAAATTTGTTAACCAAGTTAGAAAAATTATATGGGATCTCTTTCAGCCTCTGCCTGTGCTGCAAGGCAAGACAGCATACATTAGATAGCAAAGAACAAGTATAAATATAACAGGAACACACAATAAATTGAAACAACAGACTACTGTACAAAGTACACAAGATTTTAGATTAGAAAATTAACCTTAGTACTTTAATTAAAGGATAATTCTAAGTGTTTAGCTGTTAAGTATCAAAAATGACAGATACTGGGTGTCTTTAAAACAGTATAATTTATAGTTATTTAAAAAAGGAGTCTTTTAATTTATTTTAAACATGGAAAATCTTGCAAAGTTGTAATAACGGGGGAAAGATTATTCCAAGAGGCAAGAGAAAGCTTGACTATGGTCTTTCGGCTTTTCCTGGTTAGGGGTCTCCACAGCGGAACTTCCATCCACTAATGATTGGCAGTGGATTTTTATGTTGTTGAGTTGCCAGTCCAATGCCTAACCTTCAAAATAGGCACGTCCATTCATGCACGCATCTACCTGCATGTCTTTAACATCACTCGACCCCCGGGGAGGACATGCAGACTCCACACAGAAGGCACTCCAGCTGAGAATCGAATGGGAGAACCTCTTGCTGTGAGGAGACATCGCTAACCGCTGCACCACCGCGGTCTAAAGGCTTGACTATGGTAAATGGAGGAAAAAGTGCATTTTAGGAATAAAGGAGAATTCAGTCTACTGCAGTCTTTAGCTTTAGAATATTAAAACATCTAAAGTACAAATGACTTATCTGTCAAAATAATAAAAAAAATAATGATTTCAATATATTATAATTAGCATTATATCTACACCTCACAAATACCCAACAAAGATGGCTGAATGCTTTATGATCATCTATAAAACTAAAGTGAAACTAGAGTTCTATAAAATGGGGTGAGTTTGTATGTATAGCATAAATACCTAAATAAACTGATTAGTGTTGGACATAGCTCTATCAGGAAAAATCTGAATTGAAGCAAATATGTAATGCTGTTCAAATATATGTTATAGCACTGTAATTTCAAGCAAATTTGAGACCCCATATTACACAATCTTTTCTGAGCAACTTGTGTGAACAATCTTTTATATGAATGTCAGTGAGTGAAAAAACATGACAGGAATTAACAAAATGAATATAAAGCTGCAAGAAAATGCAATGCCTGGCTAAAAGGGCACCAGCTGAGATAAGAAAGTGCTTGTTTAGTATTCCCCTCTGTAATTCTGTATCAATGCATAATTATCAACATCGATGAATTTTTACAATGGAATTAATTCCTCTAAAAGGCAGATGTAAACTAGCTGTAAGACTTCACAACAACTCTTAGAACTTTCAGCTCAACCTGCTACTAGGATAAAATTAGCATGAAAAGGTCACAGCCGACTGGAGAGAAGGGTTACACACTGACACATGATATGATGTAACAACAGGAAGTGGCTCAAGTTTATAAACATGTATTAATCAGTAATGTTCTATCTCTGTCAGAAACATTCTAAATACGTATAGGTAAAGAATAAAGACAATGTAAATACACATTCTGTAAAATGTACATATATATCTACAAACGTAAAAGGATAAGACAATGCATATTGCTTTTATTTCATATGTTGTCTATAGAATAAAGGACATTGTATATATGTGCTGTACTGCAGAATTGATTATATGAAGTTTTTTTTTATTAAGCTTTTGTATTGCTTTGCATGTGGCAAACTTTCATTAATTCTTAATCATTGAAAAGTAATAGCAAAACAGATATCACATGTAGTCATAATAATAATGACTTTTCTTTTTTATTAGAAAAATTAAAGAAATAATAATGTTATAAATAAGCTGAGCAAGAAATGCTTGCTTGCCCTTTAACTACTTGTTTTTTTCTTTCCCCGCTTGTTATTTTTCCTCTTATATGCAGTGCTTGTACATACTTGTACAATATGCAAAATATTTATTTAAGATATGGGAACAATTTTTATCTGTATTAAGAAGTGGAATCAGTCTATAACTGTATCTGTCTTGTGCATTGCTGTCTGGTTCAAGTAATGACATAATATAGTTTTAGATAGGGGTGTATCTTGGAATAGTGTTAACTGCTCAGAATATTTAGTATAAAATTAATTCAATAACATATCAGGGCCAGAAGACTTATTTTTAGGAAGGGTAGAGATTGTCTGATTTATCCTCTGTTTTTTGTTAATAAATGGAACATATTCAGATCAGGATGGAAATTTGTCAAAATATTTTGAAAGTATTCAGCAAATAAAAGACAAACATCTATCAAGTCTTGTTATGACAACTGTTCAGAATTTCTAGAGACTGAGATGCCTTTTATTGCTTATCAGTTCAGATCAGTTTTTAAGAAATGGCGAATACCATCTATAGACATTACAATAGCACTGGAAAATGTGCATCCATATACATATCCATAATATGAAACCCTTTCCTATATAATAGTATAGCAGCACCTTTTGATTTTTGACAATGGAAATTTGCAGACAATTGCTGATCGTATACTGTATTCATTAGTACTGAAGTTTTTTCTCACAGACACATGACCATCTTGTAACAAAATTTTTGAAACTGATAGATGCTGGATTAACTTACAGAAGCTCTTACTTTGGTATAATGATTAATACCATTTATATTCAATGAGATCAAATGTACTTAGCAAAATAACTGGCTAGAAAACAACAAAATGCTCCCCCAGTTGTAGCAGGCCCTCCCACCATATTCCTCACCATCTGCCAACCAGGAAAGTTAAAGAGAATTAAAAAGAAAGTCCATCGTTCAAATCAGAATTTACTCAAACTCAGGGGTACTCAGGAATTTAGATTTGTGCAAATAAATTTAGAGCTGTCATTTCAGACTTTAGGAAGCTGAAAAGAAAACAAAAAGTATTTGCATTTAAACTGCAAATCTCCAGAAATATGAATATATGGGCCATATCTCCTGTAAGAGAAATATTTATTAACAGTGCAGAAAGTATTATCTTCTTAACTATATCCAAAAGTCAGTCATGTAAAAATAAACTGTTATTTTGTTCAGCTGAACCTTACTTTTTTAATGGCTTGCAGCAGAACAACTGTTTTGAGAGGGAGGGAGAGAGTTTTAGCTATCACAGTTCTGTTTTGGACTACTGTAGGGTGCACAACATGATGCATACCATTTATTTGTAAACTTTAAACAACTTTATTTGTATCCTTTTAAAATAGTTTTGTTACTTTGAGGTGTACTGATGGCAATAAAGATTGACTAGAGTCCCAGTGTTCAGGTGTTCATACAAATCTCATATTATGGCAACAAACTGGCTTTTAGAACCACTGCCTTTTGTTTTAATACTTTTATGGAGGACTAAAACCAGCATACCTTCCTGCTTTGATAAAAATTCTTGAATAAAATGAACAAACTGTTGGTTTATTGACTGCATATTTTTGTACAGTCAACAGTATTTCTTTTTAATTATAAAATATCCAATATATAGATTGCAAGACTATAACTGCTTGGCAAAATCTATTAGTCTTAGACAAAAAGAATTTGGAGTTAAAAACTAACATTTTTAGTCTGAGTGGCAACCCCTCAAACCCCCCCCCCCCAATCTAATGAACAACTACAGCAAGACAAAAATGCAATATTGATTTTCAACTATAACATAAGAAAAAAGCCTCACCTGAAAGGGTGTTTGCAGTTTGTCTGGATGAATCAGAAGTTAATGTGATTGACCCAATGTCTGACCATCAGATATGTTGTTTTGTAATATGTCCATATTTGCCACATCCACATTTAGAGCTGCATCTGATTGTGCAAGTTCCATGTCTATAGTAGAGTGTAGTATCTGGGGACACAAAAAAGCTGAGGTCTCACCAATATTTGAGAGCTGCTTCAAAAGTATGTGATAGTTTATACTTTCTTGTTGGGTTGCTTGCTACCTGGGTTATAAAATGACTAAAGACACTACTGGAATTTTCTTAGGCTATGTCTTACTGCTTTTCCTGATTAATGAATTTTGCTGACTTGCATTTGAACCTGCATTAATTTTATTTGTACTTTTCTGCTTATAGCAAGACACAGCATCTAATACTCCAATGGCCAGCCACATCCTATAATCATACCTCTCAACTTCTTAGTAGAAGAATTCTGGACAAAGCTAAAAATAATGGTTGGACAAAGTCCCAAAATTAGCGACAGGTTTTACATTTTGCTCTTGTAGGCTTAAGAAAGTTGCTGGAATACATTGTTTTATTTTAGCATGTATTTTCTGAAGGTTATGAAGCCTAAAACTGAAATGCCTGTCATTATTAATAGTCTGCAGTCCTCAATGATTTGCCAGCAAGTCATAAGTTTTATGAAGAGAAAACCAAAAATATTAGGCAAAAGTGTGGGCATTGTATGACATTCTGTGACAGCTGAAAGGCATGCATGCGACTACTTTGAAACTGCTGATTAATTTGCTTTATATGAACAGCTGGTCTTGAGAAGGCAGGTGCATAAATTCTAAATCTGAACTACCAACACTAAGAGAAAAGACAACTTGGGATACCCCAAATGGCTAGTAAAAATTGTATTTCTATTTTTTATGTTTGGCCACTAACTGTTTGATTCTTATGTTACTATCCTCAGCTAAGACGCTTTACTGTATCAACAGCTACTATCATGGTGTCAACATTTTTCACCTTGGGAACCATAACTAAGTTGAATTGCTCCACCCTTAACATAGCTGTTACTTTTCATCTGGGCCTTAAATATAAAAAAGTACATTAAACATTGCTCCTTGATTATCACACTCTGAATGATTTTTTTCTGTCTGCCTGTCTCTCTGTCTCACATACACACACACACACACACACACACACACACACACACACACACACACACACACACACACACATACACACGCACACATAACAAGCCCATGTTAAGTGGGATGGAAACTGAAAGTGCCTTAAATAAACATATTAAATGGGCTAAGTAAATATTCTGTTTCCTAACTTATTATACTTTCCAGTGAACAAAACATGAATAGCCCATGGTTTGTAGACTATACAGCAAAAATAACTCCTCTAATTTGAAACTGTATATATGTACTTTAAAATATTAAAATCAGCTTTAACTAAATAAATAATAGCATTTAAAAACTTCATATTTCTTAGCCATAGCTTATGTAGTTTTGTTCTTCTTGTTGTGACATTTCTGTTAAAGTTATACAAAAAAGATCATGGTCATTAATAATCTGTCCCATACACAGCACATTCAAGAAAGCATTACAATGTCAAAGCATGATGAGTAGGAAAGTAGGAAAACCTAAAAACCATAAAATAAAATCTTTTTTTATAGGGAGGCAAGCCCCACTGTACCCCCTGATGTGGGAGGCAAGCCCTTCACATGCCAAGAAGAAAAAGAAGAAAAAAATAATACACACACACACACACACACACATACACACACACACACACACACAGACACACCAACTCCACTGTCATACCACAGTGAAGAAAATGGGAAAAACCCTGGAAGAGTCCACCACCAGCTTGCACAACACAATACATTAAATGCAGGGTTAACTTCTAACATAGCAGTTAATTAGCCATATGTTATCTCCTGGAAATGCCTTTAGGAAGGGATTTACACAGCCAAGCCTAATGTAGCACAACCAACCATGTTAATGAACATAGACAAAATGCTGCAGTCCTCAATTGTAATCAATGGGAGAGACCATGTTGCAGGTAAGTTTAGAAAGGTGTAGCAAAATGTAGTGATGAGTGGTGTGTGAGTATGTGCATGTATGTGGGCAGCTTATATGCATGCCTGCATAGGTATGAGTGGTCTCAGGTGGCTGTGTGTGTGTGTGTGTGTGTGTGTGTGTGTGTGTGTGTGTGTGTGTGTGTGTGCATCTGGGGTCCCAGTAGGGGTTATATAGGAATGTGTGTGTGTGTGTGTGTGTGTGTGTGTGTGTGTGTGTGTGTGTGTGTGTGTGTGTGTGTGTGTGTGTGTGTGTGTGTGTGTGTGTGTTAATATCTGTGGGTGGGTTATTTTTGTGAGTGTGTATGTACATATGTCTGTATGAATGTCTATGTGTCTGTGGGAGAATGGATGGAGGTGTCTGTGCCAATGAGATGCATTGGATAATTACCACCAGAAAGTGCACAAGCAGTAATTACACCTGATTCAGAGGCATGCACATTAGCTGAAAAAGATGTCTTCTTCAATGTGGCTAAACATGTCTCTGAATCACATATTCTATGATTGTGGAAACTGCAACTTTGGCCGGTGCAGTGTTCATGAACATGGAGATTTTTTCTGAATCACAACATACTTTCTATTGCATAGTCACCAGAAAAAAAATTATATTTGTATTTAGATGTATTGAATTGCAAATCTATTTTTCCGACCAGTCTCTAATGGTGAAGTGATCAGGATTTTTTAAACTTTTCATATTTAACAGAAAGAGGATATGTAGCTAGATTTTCATGTCAGTTAAATAGCATTTCACTTAGGCACAATACCAATGAGTTTGGATGCACATTTAGCCCCATTATGTTTAAAAGGTCCTGATCACATTGGGTAGTGTTTCACTCTTGTTTGCACATTTAAGAATTCCAGCAATAGTTAGATCTGGACTCAGCTATTATTGTTTGCAGTTGTTTACAGGTTTTATGTAGCCATGTCTTGTTACATCTAACTGGTTATTTCCTATAGAAGACATATATATATTTTTGTAGCTCCACATATCCTGTCCACCATATAGAGTGTTTAGCACTGGGCAGCTTAATATATTTGATTGTTATTTAGCACAAAGACTGTAATTCCAATTTCTGTAGAAGAAACTGCAATTGCCTAGTCAACATGTTTTGGACTCTTATTTAATGTATGAAATTACTGCATCTTAAAGAACTACCATGTTATGATACAGGGTTTTTGTATTGTACAGGTTGAGGGGAACAAGTTCTTCTTAACCTTCCCACTACATTTCTAATTAGTGTTAATGAAGGAGGTACAATCCATTCATGCCAAGTATTCCACAAAATAATGCATGCATTTAAAATGTCATATATAAATAAGCATCTTATTTTGTAGAGTATTTTAAAAGTTGAGGGTGTCATACAATTGTAAATAATTGCAAACTGTCTCTGAGCTCCAGTTTCAGACGAGATGCCTCTGCATACCACAAAATACAAGGCACATCACTGCACTGAACATAAACACTGCAGTTTCACCTTTAAGTACCTGGCAGATGTCTGCAGTTTTGCCTCTTATCTGATCATCATTTATAAAAATGGATTATTCAGCACAACTTAAAAAATATTGTATATTGACATCACAATCCTATTTTAACAACATGGGCAGATGTACATTTCTCTACATAAATGCTATTAAATATTTTTTAAATTCAACTTCATTAGAAAGAAACCAATGTTCACTGGTTGCCTTGTCATAAAATGGATAAAGCATACAGCAACCAAGTCAATACCCAGAATAAATGGAGCTTAAACTTCAAAACATAAGCAGAAGAGACAAATTCAGCCACTACAAACTTTAAATACAGTAACTTTCATTGTGAATAGACACATAGTTTAACAAATGTCCCTATTTACTTTCCCAGTGTAAATACTATTAGTTCAACAACTTTATTTATCGATAGCCATGTATTTTAACAAAGGCCCATTTTTATTTGCTGCTGTTTATAAGGCAGATGCAGTGGTCAGCAGCTGTGTCACTGGGATTATTTTTACACTTGACCTAGGACTGTTACAGCACAAACATGTAATTATGTTAACATATCAAAGAAGAATTCAACAAGGGCAACATTTGGGAGGATGGCTTCCAAGGAACTATATAGTTTTTGTTTACATACACAGAGCTATATAAAGAATATCAGTATATTACTCATTCATAACAAGTGATGATGCTCTGACTTAGAGATTAAGGCACAGAGCTATAATACCTTGCTTTTCTTAGGTGGGCTCAGGCATCTTTATCTTTGAAAGTGGCTAGAGGTAGTGACATAAGCTATAGTGTCTAGATAATGATCACTATGCCATCACACTTGGAAGACGGATGGGGCACCCCTCTGAGACATTTTAGATAACCAGCTCTTGCCTGATGCTGACCTGGAGCACTGTGCTGACAGGGCTCTTCATCCAGCACGTACATTATTTCCAACATCATACCTAACTCCTTGCATTCTAGTTTGGTCCTAGATTTCACCAAGGTCTCCTTTTCATGGAACCCTACCTTTGTTGCTCAGCTTCTACCGGGTGGTGAGCACAACTGATTCCATTGCTCCTATTGGCACATTTCTGTGTTAGTTTCCTTGACAATGTAACTTACACTACTGGTGATGAATATATTTGCAGCTCTGCAAGTCCATAAGGCTAAACTTAAGCACTTAACAACATTGGAACAATAGTAAGCAATTCATCATATTAATAAAGTTTCTGTCTCTGATGGTAACTTGTTTTCTGTGTCAGATGTTGTACCATCATCTTAAAGTCCTATTATTTCTGTGCCTTCCTTTCCATTATTAGAGAACATGGTCTATAGCCATAACTGTGGTAATAAGGAGCCGAATTTAGATCCAGCAAGAGATAGTAAAAGTTGTTTTATTGGTTTAAACACCATTGCACCACAGATTTCTATACATAACACTGGTGGCAACATTATTAATAATATAGACATTGTAAATTAAAAATTGTATGTTTTGAATGGTTTTACTGTATCAAATTTATTCATTTCTAGTAGTGAGATTGTTGATCATGGTCTAATTACTTCTAAAATTTTAGTTGTTAGTGATTCCAAGATTAACTACTGTGGCAGACGATTAAGTACAATCAATAGATAAGCTGTCTGCTTGTTCAGTTCCTGGTATTAAGTTAGTTGATCTTCCTGAGGTGATTCACAGATTGCTTAAGGGTAAAGGTAAGTATGGATTTAATATTATACATGCAGGTACCAGTGACATGAGCAGTATTCCATTAAATCATACAAAGGAATTGGTTCTGGATATTCTAGAGAAGTTAGAAGGGTAACTCTGTAGAAGTTATATTAAGTGAAATCCTTCCATCAGTTAAACGGAGTGATTTTATACTTACACACACAGACACACACACACACACACACACACACACACACACACACACACACACACACACACACACACACACACAAAAGCAGATTTCTTTAGTATGTGGTTAGCCTAGTACTAACCTTTGAACCTTGACCTATGACAATTGGGCATAGTTTACACCCTCAGAGTTATTACTTCATGGGAGTAGTTTGTTTACAATGCTCGTATGTTTTTTTCAGATTTGTTTCATTTTAAGTCATTATGGCACTGAATTTTTTATCAGGAAAATTTTGTCTTAGTTCATTTTTTTTTAGGGAAACATCAGGCATGTACAGGGATGGATTATCCTGATATTGTGTGATACCTTATTACCAGTGCAATCTACATACCATATATAAATGCAGGTAATATTGCTAACCTTATGTTATGTGAATCCCTGTTTACAATTGTTTACAGTTGTATATTCTTAGGAAGGCAGATACAAAAACAGCTTACTCCATACTTGCAGAGGCTGTGAACCTTCTTAGAGCTGTGTATAGATCCACAAAGGGCTGCTATTCCTCCTAATAGTGCTACCAGAATAGCCAGTGTTTCAAAACCTGCACAGCATGGTGATGCATCTCAAAAGCAATGCAAATTTATACCCATTTGCATGATACATAGGCAGACTAGATTAGAAAGCATGAACGTTTATGAATCACTATATTTTGCTGCAACACTCCCTTTGCATAATGTGCAAACTACTGCTATGGACACCTGTGACAACTTGTGGCAGTGAACTTTGATCAGGAGACTTGCATGACTAGACATCTTACACAGATCCGCAGCTTCATGTTGCACTATTGGCAATTCAGAAGTCATGATTTAAGTGTGAATTCCATGCTACCATTTTGTTTCTAATAAAAGTGACACCATTTTCTGGTGTTATTCAGGAGAATGGGAGTTTCTGCTGGTACCAGCTGGACAGTATTTGCATGTGCTTGAAGGAGAGCAAGAATGAGCTTTATCTTATTAATGGCCAGTTGACAAAGTACCTGCTGGGTTTCTATGATGGTGCCTTCCTGAAACTGTTTGCATAATATGACCTAGCTGAGGAGCTGTCTTCAGTCACAGGCATTTATAGTACAGGGAAATAGTGCAGGTATCATCATTATAATGATGACATGTGGTGCAGGAACCTTGAAGATCTCAGTGACTAGGAATTGTAAGCCAGACAACAGCACCCATGATGGTTTTTGCAAGTTATTTTCCCCATCTTGTTTTATGTTTGACACTGCTCTTTGTACTGGCAGATAGCTGTCAGTGTGAGTTTAGGCATGTGTAGGCTACAATGTGGGGCTTTATGGCCAGATGGAGGTGCGTGGTGGCACACAATGGTGTATTTAAACTCCATTTGAGGTGGATTTCTCCTGGAACATGGTACTGGGTAGGGTTATGCTGCATCACTTACACTTACTGTGCCCACACAATACCTATGTCTTCATGTGTATGTAGGTGATTATTCTGTGTCACTATGGTAATACATGCAGAGAGGGCACACACCAGCCTGCTGGCTGTCTCACAGCTAATGAATTATATTTATGGGATTGTGACTTGTATAATTCTTTTAAACTGTGTTGATATTTTCCTTCACATCTGCATTTGATGTACTATTTCAACATGATCAGAGGGAGTCAGTAGCTGCTTCACCTTGTGCAGGAGGCTGAAGAAGCTAGCAGCCAGCCATAGTTAGTAATACAAACAACTGCTGACCTATGCATTCTCTCTCTCTCTCTTTCTTTCTCTGTCAGTTTTGCCCTTTCTCTGTCTACAAATGTATATATATATATATATATATATATGTCTCTCTCTCTCTCTTTCTTTCAATGTCAGTTTTGCCCTTTCTCTGTGTACACACACACACACACACACACACACACACACACATATATCTGTCTATATATATATATATATATATATATATATATATATATGTCTGTGTGTGTGTCTATATATACGTGTGTGTGTATGTATATATATATATATATATATATATATATATATATATATATATATATATAGTCTAGCCCTGTTGAGTCTGTTGCTGGGGAATATTAAGGCAATGGGGCTGGATGTGTCTTCTCAGAGTGGGTTTTGGCACTTTACTGGCAGATGTCTGAGGCAGCTCAGCCATAGCAGGTATAGATGGTGGAGGCTATGATCTGGACACTAGTGGGCAGGTATATAGCTTGGATGGAGATCCTCAAGGACTGGATTGCAAATTTGCTCAGTCGGCTTGCCTTGACCATTGGGCTATAAGAGAAGGGTGTGACCTATACCATCAGGCTGCTTGAGTCATCATTTGGTGATGGATCAGGATCATACTTATGCCTCTTTGTGGGGGAAAGGTTGATGTAATGAAGCTACTTGAGACTGCCCTCTTCCATCTAGATGTCCTTCATCTTGTGTCAAACTGCATATCTTGTGCATTTTCCAAACTACCACATCACCATTTGTTTGCCCCCTGTTTTTCTCTGTCTGTCCCACTTCTTCCCATCCTCATGTGACCACATCTACACCTGTTTGTTTCTACTTGTGTATATATGTCTGCATGCATCACACACTCACCTAGCCCAATGCTGTTCTTTAACTTTTACCCATCCCCTCTTCCCTCCTCTCTCTGTGTGTATATATATATATATATATATATATATATATATATATATATATATATATATATATATAATGGGGTCCCTGTGATTATTAAAATGTTACCCTGCCTCCTCCCATTTTGCACACTCTTAGATGTAGTCCTACTGTTTGTTCCTCTGGTTGCCAACTTCCCCCTTTTGTATCTGTTACATATAGCACTGCAGTTGCCATATAGCTGTCTGTGCTTCCTTGTGTTGCCCTTCTGAAATACAGACCATCACACATAGCACAGCTATTATGAGCACTGTTTTAATTTTGCAATGCATTAGTTTGTAAGTTCACAATTATGGTTTCATGTGATTGTACAGTGAGGTACTTGTCTACTCTATCCCATATGTCTTGCACTTTTGTGTATGCACTTTACTGCTGGGTCATGCTTATATGTGTAATTGCTGTGTTGCCTGATTTTGTACCCCAAGGTGCAGGCAAGTGGTTAGAGGTGCAGCCTGTCTTGGTTTGCATATGTAATGACTTCACATGCTGCCACGCAATGCTGTTTGGCTACACTTCCTTGTGCAGAAATGCAGCACATTTCTATGACCCCCCCAGCTTTAATTGTTGAACAGATACATCTAGTTTATTTAGTTATTCTACTTAACCACTTCTACAACAGGGAAAAGTTAAATGCTGCCTTGTGGTATGAGTTTGCTCACTTTCTTCTGCACGTCAAGTTTTTCAAAGCGTTAACTCAGACATTTGTTAAAATTCCATGTCATGCACTAGAAACAACAGCATTCTTACAACTTTATGTGTGATCAGGACCGGTCTTTGGTCAGCTGGTGCCCTAGGCAAAAGGATTCCACAGCAGCCCCACACACACCACCCAGTGCCCCCATCCTGGTCTACCTTCACCATCCAGATTAATAGAAAAGTGCCCCTACTAGAGTTGCGCCCTAGGCGGCCACCTAGTTGCCTATGCCTAAGGCCGACTATGTGTGTGATAATCTGAAGACTTATGGGTTGTGGTCTTCGTGTTTCTTGTTACTTATTCAATCACTTTAAAAAATGTCCTTGCTGTGAAGGTTTTCTTGTGCATATTTCTCTTCTTTAAAACAATTGATCCTGCTTTGATTGTTTTAGCTGCAAGGAAATGGAAAGAAAAGAGCAATGTGTTTCTAAGGATGTTCAAGGTAAAAACCGTAAGCTGAGGGCTCCGAGGATTAAAGTACTGAGATCATATTATGAAAAGTCTGGTTCAGTTCCCTCTGGGTTACATAATGCTTTTGTAACCTTCAGCTGATCTTTATTTATTTCACAGTAACCAATAATGCATTTAAAGTCACCTGTCATATTTTCCCTAAGAAGATTTCTGGAGTCAGTGCATTAATTGTAATGCTATGCAGGTTTTTAAATTATGTGGTGTGGAGAACCTGATGTAATAGGTGATGATTTTAGAAGATAAGCTATTGATGAGAGAAGTAGATTTGTTTTTCACTTTCCTAGCACTTTCCAAGCTGGCCTTAATGTAAAATTGATTTAATATAGTGAGCTAAATTCTGACTGAAGTTATCAGATATTTACAAACTCCTGACTCTGCATACTATTTTGCACATCTATTAGTTCCTCTTTGCGTGTGGAGCAAGGTAGGAGGATGATTTTTTTCTTTGTTTTTATGTAGACATAGCAAGTCAGGAATGTTTAGAACATTACAATAAAACTCTATAGTAGTCTACTTTTTAAAGTTTTTACATGTGCTAATATGGATATAACTGTCTTAGTTATGACACTCTTCTGCACTATTTTGTCATGGCTGTGCTTTTCTGCATTATTAACAGCTATTTTCATGTCCAAATCTACAACATTAAATTAAAAGAATAAAGCATTTTTGTTTGAATATACAGATTTCTATATATACAGAATTATATATGTATTTTGATGGTTCATTTCTTTTGATAATTGGTTGAGTGGTCTGGTTTATAAAAGTAACCCTTTCAGCTATGACTGCATTGTTACAAACTAGCATATTGGATTATTATTATTATGATACATTCCTGTATATTAGTACTACTTTTACAAACTCCTTTTGTTCACTTCTTAGAACTGATTTTAACTGTAAAATTATTTATCAGATGTTACTGTTAGGATTCATGCATTATTATAATGTGTTTTAACTATGTATACTGTACACTGTGATAACACTGATTGTGCCCAATTGTTACTGACATTGCTATATCCTAAATGTATATGTTAAAAACTAACACTTTATGGAGTTTTTTTTTACCATATAATCTGCTAAAAAGAGGCAGATTTATGCTCATTCAGAGCATCTCAATAAACAAACATTAATAAATAAACACATGAATAAAAGAAGAGTGTAAAACAGGCAAATTACTCTCAAAATATATGTGTCATTAGGATAATGGGATTAGGGTAGTTAAATGAGGACAGTGTAATCAAATCCATTCCACCAAGGTCTTTTTTCATTTTTTTAGGTAAAAGCCACATTGAATAAAAGGCCATTTGGTCAAATGCAGGTGTAAATAAAAGAAAGGTAAATATACAAAAACAAAATGTACTATAGTCATGAAGTGGCAATTAAGAGACAGTCATAAGTACAAGTTGATGGAATATCTAGCTTTCAATAATATTAATTACAGATCTTTAGAATACACCCAAGAGAGTACACCACTTTAAATTATGTAACACCTTTATTTAAAAGACATTGCATGATAGGCCAGATCAGCATTTCTTGGATTACCTGCACCATACAGAATTCATATGCTTGATAGGACATGTGGGACTGAGGGAACAGTAAGACAGTTAGCAGGACTGTAGTGAGAAGACGAGAACACTAGTCTTTGGATGGTGCAACCCATTTTGACTTATGACCTATTCCCTTCTGGAATATTTAAATCAGGTTTGACTTCAATTAAAAAAAAAGCCCAGGCCATAGGTTTCAGTGTGGGGGGTGCACTTATTTAATGCCTTTATAATACATCCTGAAGAAGATCTTGAAGGAAAATACATTTGCAAATGACACAAATATTTGCAGAAGGACTGATGCCCACTGCAGAGAGGACAGTGTAAGTGACTCAATAAGAGTGTGAAGATCTGAAAGTTGTGAGTTCTATAGTAGTTATGACCCTACAGGGCAATATGAAGGAGCATGCTTTACTCCCGATGTGCTGTTTGTCAAAAGAGATTCTAAACTAAGGTCCCATCTGCTTAAGATAGCGATCACTTAGGTGGATGTTAACAATACCACAAGACTGTTACTTGGACATGATTGCTTGAGGATGTTTTTGCTGTCTTTTTGTGGAACAAAAGAAGTGTAAGAGAGTGATTTTTTTATTGAGTATTCTGTAAGAAGAACACTCAGAGGGAGAATATATAAATAAGGGGGTATGAGAGGAGGAGGGGAGGCATAACTCCATTGTAAAAGCAGTTGTAGTGCTGTACTAGGTGATCGTTTAGTTCAAATCCTGTATTATTGAAGTTCATGGGTTTTGGTAATCCATATACTTCAAATAATGTTATTTGTGTGATTATAAATGAAGAAATACATTTAGAGTATTTTTATCAGATATAGCTGACCCTTCTAATATATTTTAAATAATTTTATACTTTTTTATACAAAAATAGGTAAATCAACAAATATGTTTTCATCATATTTTCTATTTCTATCTATCCCTTTATTTCTTTTATATTTCCTAGTTTCCCATTTTTGTCATGGGTTATATCCATTACATCTCCCATTCCATATCATGCATTTAAACTATATCACGGTTTCATCTAACATTCTCTTTTATTCTTGCACCCTTCTTATCTGTCAACCGTATTATTAATGTCATTTTTCAAGTTCTGTAACTCCTGTTTCTCTTTCTAAATATTTCCAGAAATCCTGAAAATCCTATTATACATAAAAAGAAAACATGCTGCATTGTCTCTCCTTTCCATTTCCCTTCCAGTAAGTATATTATTTCCTCCCTATACTATATATGCACCTCACTTGTATTGTTTTAATGAAAAACCAGCAAAATCCAGTTACCCGTTTTCTAGCAACTTCCCTTCTTGTACGCCTGATGCGTTCACTTATTTTATTTTTTATTATGATTTGTTTTGCTAAAACTTATCCCACTCTGGATGAAAATAAAGTCTCTCTCTCTCTCTCTATACAATTTTCTCACATTGTTTTTGCCTTTTCTATTTTGTAGTAATTTCTATGCATTTCTATTTGTAAGTATCATACATATAAAATTGTTTTTATCCATCTATTCTCCTTTTCCTCTCTTAATGCCTTATAATTTATTTTATCTATGCTTAATCTCCAGCACATTACCTCTGTTAACTATGCTAATAAATATGCAACACAACTACAGATAATGGAAATGAACCATACCATATTCAACCTTTCACAGTCCTTGGTTCCATACAAAACTGGTATATTCATCAGATTTAAATCAAACGCTTATACTGCTAAAAAAAATATTTTGAAATAGGTGCTCCTAATCAAATCTTCAGCAAAGATCTCATGCATTTAACCCTCTCCTTATGTGAAACAAATGGCATCAAGAAATCTAAAATAAGTTCTGACATTTTTCCAAATTGCAATTCCATCATGCAGAGATGGCCCTGAAGCCATTTAGAATAACTTGACATCCACTACGGAATGCAAGTTTTCATTACTTGAAACAAATTCAAATCTGTAGCTTGCAATGTGGAAGCAGTAACTTCATATGTGATTTAGTCTTGTTTTATCAGTAGGGCATGGCTGTGAAGCTGATGTATCCTCTAAGGAGATTATATCTAGTAAGTTTGGAGGGTGCTCCCATACCATTTGGGTCTGCTTTTAAGTTGTTGATTTCAAAGTTTGCAGAAGTGCCCCGCTAAAGATATGGGACATGATTACATCACCCACATCATGTGGATAGACATCACCAGTATCAAAGTCTACAGCTGATATGCTCTTACAAAGTACAGTACTGTAGACTTTTGCTTCGGTTTAAAAAATTTTAGTACATCCATTCTCAGTGTTTGAAATGTCAACTTGCAGTATGATTGCATTTTTTTTTGTAAATGAAAAGAAGTCAGTGATTCTTGTGAGGAGATTAGCTATGACTGTATAGTCATGTTGCTAGGTTCAGGTCAGGACTGAAAACTCCCAATACAAATGGAACAAAGCACTGACAATTCAACAAACACACATGCACACAAACACACATGCACACACATGCACAAAAACACAGACACACACAAGCACGCGTGCACACACACACACACACACACACACACACACACACACACACACACACACACACACACACACACACACGCACACACACACGCAGAAACACGTATGCACACACACATACAAATACACACGCACGGATAAACACACACACGCACACACACGCGTGCACACGCACGCACACACATACACACGCGCACATGCACATGCAGACACACACACACACACACAAACATGCACAGACACACTATTTTCATGTGAGTATGTTATATACACATCATCAAATTATTATCCATATGTTTCATCAGACCCTTTAATTAATCAAAATCCTTACTGTAAATCCCTATTTCAGATAAAGTTAAGCATAAAAATAAATTAAAATTACATATGTTGTATCATAGCAGTTTCAACTTTCATAGGGCAGCACAGTGACATAGCAGATAGTGTTGTTGCCTCACAGCAAGAGGTTCCCTGGTTCGATTCTCAGCTGCAGTGCCTTCTATGTGGAGTCCACATGTTGTTCCTGTGTTTGTTGGAGCTTCTTCCGGTGCTTTGGTTTCCTCCCACATCCCAAAGACATACAGTAGGTGGATTGGACACTCTAAATTGGCCATAGGTGTGAATGTGCATGCCAGTGTGTGGTGTGGAAGAACTACAGTGGCAGAGCTAGCCACCTGATGGTGTAAACCTTGGTTCTAGATGATTGTCACTGTTGAAGTGAAACCCTGTCCCCATGTGCAAAAATAGGAAAGGGGGTTTGTGGATGAATGGATGGCTATATTGTATCATGAAAAATAAAAATCTTACTTAAATCAGCACCCTTATAATGAATTTAATTGTATTCTTCTTCAATTTTAGGTCCATGTGAACATATTCTAAGTTGAAACTGCCATGGTACAACATAAGGCTCCTTCAAGACAAGAGTGCCTCATTGTAGATTTCTGGGTCTATTGCTTTTCTCATTTTTCATCAATGATCCCACCTCTGACCTCACCAATACAAACATTATTATTTATACTGATGAACTCCTGACACTTGAAACTAGCAATAGACATCCACAATTACAGTTGAAACAAGTAAGATTTGTAACTGGACACAAAACAACAGGTTACTTATCACCTTAAAATCTTGCCTTCTGATCTTTGGAAGACCTCAAAAGATACCCAAGAACACCAGAACTGTTGTTACAGACACAAATAGAATCAGCCTTCCAGTTGTGACTGAACAAAGATACATTGGGCTCACTCTAAACACTCAGGCATTATTATAAACAAAACATTCTCACAGCTAATGTTGTGCTGTAAAATATCCTGCTTACTTAACACCTGCCTTGCAGTGAGCTACAGCAAAGATCTTATGAATTTCAGAAACTGAATATGGTCTTCCATTAGAAACATTCCACTGAAGCACAAATACACAAAAAGTACAAACAGCGATTAACAAAATCTGCAGATTTGCATGACTTCTTGAACAGACAACCCATCATTGATTACTGTTATCCAAGGCAAAATGGCTACCAGTGAATGAAAGAGCTGCTCTACTACTGTCCTCCTATATCTTTAAAATCATTAGGTTGGACCATTGCCCTCCATTATAACCCAAGGTGCAAATCAGACTCTACATCTATGCACTGAGGAATATAAATGAGGGTACCCCTTCCCTACTTAGGCACAGATTTAAGATGACTTTGGATGAATGAGCATTTGAAAACCTTACACCTGCCATCTGAAGCCAATTCCTTGGAGAAATTAGGGAAGAAGATACTTTATACATGTTGAAAAGCAAGCTGAAAGAACTCCTTTTGAAGGAATGCACATGTACCTCCTATGAAGGAAAGGGTGATACATCCAAAAGAAATAACATCATGCACATTGCCACAATCTTGATGCTGTGTACAATATTCATGCTGCAGTCACTTTTACCTTCCCCAATATGCACTTTATTGTTCTTGCTGTTTTGAAATCAAAAGTTGTATTGTAAATACTGTCCTTTATTTAAAAAGTGTGATCTTTCTGAATATTTGTGTACTGGCAACTGTAAAACGCAGAGCATTTTCCATTACACACTGTATACCCAGTATTGAATGAGGATGCCTCTGGCAAATTCTATACATTCATGCATTCAAGATACTGTTGCAAAATCTGCAGTTATTGCACTGTAAATATTTGTTAACTCAAAATACTTGTAATTCTGTATTATACTGTATTTTTTATCTGCATTGTAAACAGCTTGCCTTTCTAACTAGTGTGATACCTCTGAATATTTGATGGACTAAACTATTGCCTTTATGAGCCTTGGTCATAGATGAAATAGATTACAAGATGGCTACAAACAAACAAACAAGCAAATAGATCAATGAATAAAATAAAGTGGAATATATTTATATATATATATATATATATATATATATATATATATATATATATATATATATATACACACACACACATATATATATATATATATATATAAAATATATAAATATATATAATATCTATATATATATATATATATATATATATATGTGTGTGTGTGTGTGTGTGTGTGTGTGTGTGTGTGTGTGTGTGTGTGTGTGTGTGTGTGTGTGTGTGTGTGTTAGGTTTAGGGTGAGGGTAAGGTAAGTGTGCGATAGTGAGGGACTTAGGGTTAGGGTATGGGTAAGGTTAGAGTGCGATAGTGAGGGACTTAGGGTTAGGGTGTGGGTAAGGTAAGTGTGCGATAGTGAGGGACTTAGGGTAAGGGTGCGGGTAAGGTTAGTGTGCGATAGTGAGGGACTTAGCGCTAGGGTGCGTGTAAGGTTAGTGTGTGATAGTTAGGGGCCTTAGGGTTAGGGAGCGGGTAAGGTGAGTGTGCGATAGTTACGGACCTTAGGGTTAGGGAGCGGGTAAGGTGAGTGTGCGATAGTTAAGGACCTTAGGGTTAGGGTTTGGGTTAAGGTTAGTGCATAGATAGTTTTGTGTAAGGTGTAGTGTAGGTTTTTAGGTTGTTGGTGTGCTTGTGTTGTGTGTAACAGTGAACTTTTTGTTTTGTTCAGTGTCGGGATTGTGGTTTGTCGGGCATCTGAACTTTCGTGTTTTTGAGGTTTCGTTCTTCTGGCATTGGTGTTTTGAGTGTCGATCTTCCGAGCTGTCGGTGTAATGTAGGTAACCCATATATATATATATATATATATATATATATATATATATATATATATATATATATATATATATATGATCACAACTAGCTAAACAGAAATGGCATTACCAGCAAAGCAGACCTGATCAGACACCTTCAAAAAATCACTTTAGGACTATTATAGAAAATTACCTATAAAATAGCTAATCCGTAATAACCTTTAGGAAACCATGTCTTGTTCAACAGATATATTCTAAGCAGCATAATTACTACATCCCAGTGAAATAAATAGGAAATGGTAATTGAGGATATGTGGCACATCTTGGAAATTTAATTTCCACACACATGCACACAAATACTCGCAGGCATGCACACATAGACACACACACACATACCACAGTATGTCTAGTTATTCACCATCTATCTATCTGTGTTTATGCTAAGGTAATCAGCAATCAAAATATCAGCACTTACTTAAAGGCAAAATAAAGCCTTGTTTGATAATCTAAAGGTTGGGTAAGCATTTGCATTCCCAAACTCTCACAGCTTAATTATACTTAGAAGCCACATAACCTTGACAGAAAATGGTATACTTTTTATTGAAGCAGTGTGATGTTATAATCAACACAAAAGGAGATCGTCTGCATCTCATGCTTTCATAGGGTTAATAGGAGTTGTAAGGCAATTTATTCTCATGGCCATTAATGCCTTGCTAGTACCCACCCTCAGGCTGTTCCCCTTTTGTTAAGGAGGACTAGAACAGTCAGTCGTACTGTGGATTTGAGTGTATAGGCCAGTCAGTCCACTCCTAGTGTAGATTTGTAGGTATTTAGGCCAGTCAGCCCTAGTGTGGATTTGTGTGTATAGGCCAGTCAGTCCACTCCTAGTGTAGATTTGTGGGTATTTAGGCTAGTCAGTCCTGGTGTGGATTTGTGCGGATTTAGGTCAGTCAGTCCACTCCTAGTGTAGATTTGTGGGTATTTAGGCCAGTCAGTCCTAGTGTAGATTTGTGGGTATTTAGGCCAGTCAGTCCTAGTGTGGATTTGTGGGTATTTAGGCCACTCAGTTGTAGTGTGGATTTGTGTGTATTTAGGCCAGTCAGCCCACTCCTAGTGTAGATTTGTGGGTATTTAGGCCAGTCAGTCCTAGTGTGGATTTGTGTGTATTTAGGCCAGTCAGTCCACTCCTAGTATGGATTTAGGCCAGTCAGTTCACTCCTAGTGTAGATTTGTGGGTATTTAGGCCAGTCAGTCCTAGTGTGGATTTGTGTGGATTTAGGCCAGTCCCAGTGTAGATTTGTGGATAATCTTCCAGTTATTCAGGTTCTGTCTGAAGGATGATAATATGTTAAATACTGTAGCTTAACCTGCATGGAAGGTTTACTTCAGAGATGAGAGAACCACTGCATAATGGATCTGTTTCTCCATCACATTTCTTTTGACCTGGTGGTAAAGATTTAGGCCCCTGGTTCTGTTGTTTGTGGAACTACTCCACTTACAGAGTTGCAGGAGATTAAGTACAGCAGAGTCTCTAATGGCACAGTTGGTGAGACACAGACTGTCTCTCAAGAGTTGATAAGATACTGAATAACCCTTTTTCAGCACATCAGGTATTTACTAAGGTAAGTTCTTTCTGAAAGGTACAAGTATCAGAGGGGGTCTTGATAAGAACACTCACCTTGCAGTCATCTGCAAACTTGGTTAAACATGTCCTAGCTTCCAGTCTGGGAATCAGAGAAGTTAACATCGAAAAGAAGTGCTCCAAACAGATAAAGTACATACCACAAGAACTATATGTATTCTATGTTTTATAGGATGTTCTTCGTGTTTCACTGTTGCAGTCATTACATTTGGGTAATCCTGCTGGCAGGTTGCCCTCAGTCGGCCTGAATTACAAAGTCTTGGGTCCTGCATCGGCTGCTGTCGGCCCTTCCCTGACGTCAGGGCGTCAGGGGTATAAAAGAAGTGGCCGACGCCATTTTCTTCAGTCTTTCTTGCTGCGCGGTGCCTGAAGCAGAAGCAGTTCGCAAGTTCCGGTCGGCAGACTCCTGAGATTTTCATGTTCGAATTTCAGATCCGAAGTCTTCATTAAAGCTAAGTACCCCATTGGGGAAACTTTTTTCTTGTCCAGACCAATGTCAGAAAAAGTTAATAATTGTATTTCTTGTGGAAAGCAAATACCTCATAAGGACTTTCATTCTTACTGTATTCCTTGCTTAGGCTCTGAACATAAAATTTCAGGCTGTCAGTCTTGTGCTAGATTCAACCAATGCACTATTAAGTGTCAGCATGATTTTGCATCAAACTATTTTGGACGCAGGTTTAATTGTCCAGAAATGTCGTCGGATAGCCATCCGACTACCGGAGTTCACAAAAAAACAAAGAAAAAGAAAAAGATAGACAACCAAGGCCCAAAGCCAACAACGAAGCTTCTCCTAAGCCAGTCGCCAGTTTGACAGCTCTCAGTGAGGCGCTTTCGCACCCCTGGATGCCCGCTACTTTAGAGTCGCAGGCCACTACCGACTCCCACGTGGAGTCGGCTATGCCACTGGAAACTCAAGGTATTGGAGCCTCGGACACTGTTCCTTCAGATGGGTCTGGAGCCGCTGAGCAGGCACCAGCTTCTGAGGGTGTTTTCAGACCTAAGCATCTATACATTAAACCGACTTCAAAGGCAAAGACTAAAGCACCATCAAAGACAAAGAAACAAACTCAAGAGCCACGTGGACAGGCCTCCATGCCCAAAAAACAGATGCTCAAAATAGCCGAAGACTTGATTACCTTGATCAGGGGTTCCCATCCCCCTCCTGATAAGAGGCCTAGGCAAGAGACAGACTATGAATCTTCAGATCAGGTTTCTATTTCTACTGATTCCTCTTCTGATCAGGAATATTCTCTTCCCCCCTATGAAGATTCTGATGCTGAAGAATTTATTCCTTCAGCTTCTCCTCCTGAAGACTATTCTTTTGGGGAAACCTTGCATACCATAAGGGAGCACTTCTACTGGGACAGACAAGATTTTTCAGAATCTAAAAAGAGGCTCAGGGACTTTCTTTTATTACCTCAACACAGGCATCTAGCCATTCCACCTGTGTTAGACATTGTAGATGATGTGTTTTCAGAATCTAGTCTGACCCCTGACTCCTTACCTCCAGGTCCTGTTAAGCCTGACAGATATTACAGGATTCCTGACTCTCATAAATTCCTTTTCAAAAATCCTGCTGCAGACCCAGAAACTATTTCACAGGGTCCCAAAGGGGTTAAGGCTTCTGCTGCAAAAAACCCTATCCCCTCTGAAAGAGATTCTAGGGCACTGGATAGATGGGGAAAAAAGGTTTACACATCTGCTACCTTGGCTATTAGGGCCTTAAACTGTCAGTTTCATATGCTCAAATATCAGCAACATGTCATGGCATTGCTTAAACAGAAAATGTTAAACTCTGAATATGCAGAAAACAAGGAAATGCAGTATTTACTGCATGCATCTGAACAAGTTGGAAAGCATACTTTGCAATGTGGTTTTGATTCTCTGGAGGCCTCCTGCAGGGCCGCAGTTACAGGTTCTGTAATTAGGAGGCATGCTTGGTTAAAGGAACAAAATCTGCCTGATCATGTCAAAGTTAAATTATTAGATTCACCTTTACAGCATGATACTTTGTTTGGTGTTAAGGCAGAAGAGGTGTTAAAGAAAATGGAGGACAAAGCTAAATCTATGCAAACTGTCAAAGATTATTTACAAGTACAGCCACCTAGGTTTAGTAGACACTGGCCTACAAAGAATTGGTCCTTTCCTGTGTCAGACAGACCTCAAAGGGGCAGATCCAGATGCTCTAGAGGCAGATCCCAGGCGCAAGGTTCATACAGGTCAAAGCAATGGGGTGCTTCTACCTCCAAAAGTGGAGAAGACAAATCACAACCTTACAGAAAACAGTCCCAATGACTTCCCCCTGAATGCACCAAGCACTTATCTCCTGGCAGCACCCTTAGGGGGGAAAAATAGCGTTTTTTTCTCAAAACTGGCACTTCATAACCCAGGACAAGTGGGTTCTAAACATAGTGTCACAAGGCTACAAGTTCCACTTCCATACCCTGCCAAAGGCAAATGGTTGGCCAGATCTGCCAAAAAATCAATGGGCAGAGGCACAAAAACAAGTCTCATCCATCATGGACATGGGGGCCATTCAACAAGTTCCAGAGCAAGAACAGGGACAAGGATTTTACTCAAGACTGTTATTGGTACCTAGAAAGGACAAAGCCTGGAGACCAATACTGGACCTATCTATCCTAAACACATTCCTGGATATACCAAAATTCAAAATGTTGACCTTGCAGCAGCTTCTGCCCATGCTGGGCACGAAGGCTTGGCTTGTGACTTTAGACCTAAAAGAGGTATACCTGCATGTCCCAATCAGGCAATCATGCAGAAGATACCTCAGATTCAAGGCTGGCTCAATGCATTACCAATTCTCTGCACTGCTCTTTGGCTTATCTACTGCTCCCAGGGTCTTTACAAAGTGCCTGACACCAGTAATTGCATTCTGCAGACAAAAAGGAATACAAATATATCCTTACTTGGACGACTGCCTAATTCAAGCAGAGAACAAGGACATTCTTCTACAGCATCTGGCGTTTGTGAAAAGACTTCTAACACACCTAGGGTACACAGTCAACGAAAAGAAATCAAAATTAGTCCCACTCAAGAGATAATATTCCTGGGTGCAAGCTTTAAATACAACTGCCCAGATGACTTATCTCATGCCAAACAAACAAAGGCAACTGACTACCTATTTCAAAATAATGGCAACAAAGGCCCAGTTATCTACAAGAAAAATTCTGCAGGCTTTGGGCTTCATGGCATCCTGCATCCTACTAATTCCATATGCAAGACTGCATATGAGGAAACTTCAATGGTACCTAAAAAGTGTTTGGACTCAACATTGCCACAGCCTGGAAACAATGATTACTCTCATTCCCTGCCTGCAACAGGAGTTTCGATGGTGGGCAAAGGCTTGTCACCAGAACAAGGGACAGCCATTCACATTACTCCCAGCCAGGCAAAACCTAACAACGGATGCATCAGATTATGCCTGGGGGGCCCACATGGCAGGAAGATGAATTCAGGGCACATGGTCCACAAACCAAATGCATCTACATATCAATCAAAAAGAGATGCTAGCTGTTCAAAATGCCCTGACAGCCTTCAAGGACCTACTTCATCCGGGACAACTACTGATAAAGACAGACAACACCATGGTCATGTGGTATATAAACAAGCAGGGGGGCACACATTCTTACCCCCTTTGCAGATTAGCCATAGCTTTGTGGGACACAGCATTGACTTACCAAGTACATCTGCAGGCACAATTTCTGCCAGGAAAGGAAAATACTCTGGCAGATGAACTAAGCAGAAACCTCATGGATCCCCACGAGTGGCAGCTGGATCCACAAGTCTTCCGCATGATAACAAGGAAATGGGGATGCCCGGACATAGATCTATTTGCCTCCCCTCACAACTTCCAACTAAAAAGATTCTGCACAAGGACTTATCACAGACAAGCATGGAAAGTGGACGCCCTATCTTTCAGCTGGAAAAACCTATCAGTATATGCCTTTCTTCCACTGCCTGTCCTCCCCAAGGTACTCCTAAAGGTCAGACAGGAGAAGCCAAAGATGATACTGATTGCCCCAGACTGGACCCGCCAGTACTGGTACCCAATCCTAAGGAACTTGTCTCAATGCCCAGCTTGGACCTTGCCTCAAATACCTCATCTACTGTCCCAGCAAAACAATCAGATCCTGCACAGCCAACTCAGGACTTTAAACCTGGCAGCATGGCAGATAATGTAGTCATACAAAACACATCTCTCAGTAAAGCTGTGAGGGATGTCATTTTGGAAGCCAGAAGGCCTAGTACTAGAAAATCTTATGCTGGAAAATTGAAGAGATTCTGTGCTTGGAACCAGGCACAAGGTACTGATACAGCTGTACCAAATATCCCTCAGATTTTGCAATACTTAACTGAGATGCTGGACAAAGGCCTATCTTTTTCATCAATTAAAATTCATGCCTCTGCCATTTTGGCTCATTACAATACAGAGCCACCAATCTTTTCCCATCCTTTATTAAAACAGTACCTCAGAGGAGCCAAGAATTTAAGGCCTCCAAGGAGATCTCCAACACCTGCATGGGACCTCAACTATGTCTTGGAAAAACTCACCCAGCCTCCTTTTGAGCCAGCTGTTACTGCTGATATAAAGTTTTTATCTTGGAAAACAGCTCTGCTCCTAGCAATAACTTCTGCACGATGAGTGTCAGAGGTACAGGCACTCATGGCTGTGGAACATTTTATCATGTTTTATCCAGACAGGATTTATGCCTAAGGTGGTGTGCAGTGTGGCTCTTAACCAAACTATTCATCTGCCAACTTTTTTTATCCAAATCCACAGAACAAGGGGGAGAGAATTCTGCATTCTTTGGACGTACACAGACAGCTTAGATTTTACTTGGACAGAACCAAAGTTTTCCGGAAGACAGAACAATTACTAGTGGCATATGCTGCAGGATCACAAGGAAAGGCTATCTCAAAGCAGACTATTTCAAAGTGGATAGGCCACTGCATTCGTTTCTACTATTTTCACCATGGCAAGCCAGTGCCTAAGGGCATTAGGCCACATTCAACCAGAGCTGCAGCCACTTCAGCAGCCTTTCTCAGGGGAGTATCAACCAAAGACATTTTAGAGGCTGCTAATAGGAGTTCAGTGCACACCTTTACAAAGCACTATCATCTGCCACTCTACTCTAAATCCAGGGCAGGCTTTGCCACTGCAGTTCTGCAGGGCCTCATAGCCGCTCCTAATGCTGTTTAGCTCCAGCCTCCCAACCATAGCTTTGGGATGACTGCAACAGTGAAACACGAAGAACATAGTACAGTTGTGTACACTTACCATAAATGCAGATGTTCGAGTGTATTCTCTATTGCAGTCCAGGTTACCCACCCACCATCCCCCTTTTTTATGCTGGAACTTATCTTTCCTTCTCTGATTTATGCAACCTATGTGGTGTATTTGGTTGTAGATGAAGGTAAAGTTTATATTGGTGCATGTATTTATATATATATATATATATATATATATATATATATATATATATATATATATATACAATTTGGCTACTCTTTTAGGGGGCACCTGACATCTGGGGCAAGAAAAACTGAAGAAAATGATGTCGGCCACTTCTTTTATACCCCTGACACCCTGACGTCAGGGAAGGGCTGACAGCAGCCGATGCAGGACCCAAGACTTTGGAATTCAGGCCGACTGAGGGCAACCTGCCAGCAGGATTACCCAAATGTAATGACTGCAACAGTGAATACACTCGAACATCTACATTTATGGTAAGTGTACACAACTGTACTTTCATAGGTAAGTACTAGGTTAGCTGTCCTAGCAGGCCACTTTAAGCCTAGCCAATTTCCAGTATTGTGCTTGAAATAACCTATCCCATTTGGTTATAGATTGGCCTTACCCATCCCATTGTCAATTATATATTACTCCTAATGAGAATAACTGGAATCATACTATAGATAATTTGAGAAGTCCCAAGCATGGGATAAAGTATTTAGGAGCAACCTCTGTCCATTAGTAGTATGGGTGACAGTCCTGGAGTAAATTTTCTGTTTCCCGTCCATAGATGTAAGTTTGACGTGAATATGAACAGGGATGAACTCTGTTTTATGTGGATGGAGAGTCTGTTAAACAGCAGCAGTATCCTCTGCAAGATATTCCTGTACCTCCAAACCTTTTTGCTGATGTTGCATAAAAGGTTCAGATCCCTAGAATGAGTATTTCTGATGCCATTTGACTTGTTGATGTGCAGTAAATCCATCAGTAATGGTGAGAGGATGCTCTATATGCCAGACAAAGGTTTCCTCTCAGCATTCTGTAGGATGCCGAATATAGTGACCGGGCTTTGACTCATTTTAGCCAGTTTGTAGTCTATCTTCCTATACAGTGATCCACAGGCCAGAGCAAGATATCCCATGTGAGCAGCATGACCACTATCTATAGCCTGACTGACCCTCTTGAAGAAGTTCACTAAACTTAATAGACAGGATCTCCCTTTGATGAAGACAAATTGTTGAGGTTCAAGCTTATTAAGATTGTTGATATCACAATTCATGAAGTCAGTTATGATACATTATATGGATTTGCAGATCATGCTCATCAGAGTGATGTATCATAATTACTGAGGTCCATGATAAGGACACTCTTATGAAGGGGTACTAACTCCATGGTGCATCAAAATTTGCAAATTCAGTGGTGACATATTTAGCACTATTTATTAAGTATCCAAGTATGTTATGTCCCACTGAAGAAGGATTTTTGCCTTTTGATACCACCTCATCTTCGACCATTCTTGAAAATCAGTGGCATGTGACCCCCCCACACACACACACATACCTCTCAACTACCACTGATTTAACTGAATTTTGCCCCTTACATTGACTGTGTCCTTGTCATGGACAAATTATTTCAGTCAATAATCCTTGACTTTAGAGTTTCACTCTTGTAGTTTTAGCTTCTTGCTGTAAAATCGATTGTTCTATTAACTTTTTAAGGGAATTACTAAAGTATTTAAAAAGTGTCCCTAGAGTCTAGTGATCCCCTCCGTATTACAGCCAGTGGTCATTAGTCCAAGAGTAGTTGAGAAGTATGGAAGCCTGCCATCCTCACACACACACACACACACACACACACACACACACACACACACACACACACACACACACACACACACACACACACACACACACACATACCTCTGCATACACTCAGGCATGCAGCCACACACATACACACATGTGCAGCTCCCACCTTTACCTGTCTGTTAGAGGTAGGTACAGGGACGTCTAACTCAATTTCCCACATTGAAATAACAGGTAAATGTGAATGTTTGGCCTTGTTAATTAATGTGGCTGGTGGTGGTGATTATTTTCACATTTGAGTGATTCTATTAATTAGTTGGCTTATAAATAACTTGCTGTAGGTATTTCTGGGGTAGGCACATGAGTCATTATAATATGCCTTTTCCTCAGAATGCCACATTTACATTTTCAGTAAGCCAGTGGGACAGCCCACCATGGTGGTGTACATTCTTGAGTAAAAGTACTGTGGTAGTGCTGTCTGTTAATCAGAAACAGCTATCACCAGCAGTAAATAAGGATTACCACTGGTGGTAACATTTCTGAATAACATGGACTATTTTGACCAAATCTCAATGATCTCACTTTTATCCATATTCTTTGCTTCAGAGGAAATGTCTTTTTTACATGTTTTTCTTGATAATATCAAAGTCAGACTCACGGAAGACCGACTTTCCAATCACAGCTTACTGACTGTGGTAATAATATGTAAAGAAAAAAATTATGGGTGGGGGGAATTTAATAAAGCCTACATGGTCTTATTTACCATGTAGACATTGTGGCACACTGCTTACATGAAAGTAAGCAGGTTTGCGATCCAAACACAGCTGGGCGGCACACATCCAAGCACCAACATGGAAGTATCCATTGCATGCAAATCACCTCATAAGCAGGTGAATGTCATATAAATGAGGGAGGTAGAGCGATCCAGCAAGCAGAAAAGGCAGTCTTGCAGAGTCCATGTTGGTGTCCATAGTATGCATGGAAAAATTCCATGCACAGGATTTTAAACAGACAACAGGGGCTGTAAAAGTGTAGTTAGATAGACAGAAATAGTATAGCAGACACAGATAAGTGCAAAACGATCTACTGCATTTCCAAAAACGTAAATGAAATAAGTTAAAATATTTTTTTTTAAGGATCTTGTTATGTTTGTGCAGTGTGCCACAGTGCTGCTAAGTTTTGTTTACCTTCAGGGCACATGTTTCAGCCCCCTTTCAGGGGTGTGTGTACAATGACTACTGAGCTTTGTTTAACTTCGAGGCGCTTGTTTCCACGTGTTTGCATGGTGTGCAGCAGTGCTGAGTGTATCCAAAAGCCAATGATATATTAATTACTGATTCACTTAAATTAGAGCCATTAAATGTTCTTAATGATGAACTTGGCAGGTGGAATGCATCATAGGTAGCCAATCACACAGCCTACACCTACAGCAGAGCCCAATAAAGGTTGCATACACCCATCAGTCTGATTTCTCCCCCAAACTCTGCACCAGTAGAGTACAGACTTGGGAATTTTAACTGAAGGAATGCTAGGGGCTGCTGCAGGTCTGCTACATCTGTATGTGCTAGATGCTGAGGTCAATGCTGCTGCTGCTGCTGTTCACAACAGGCCTAGACTGAGAAGGAGAAAATGTTCAAGCCCAGGGTAACCTTCCAGGAGCTACATGAGCTGGTGATTGTAGAGCACTACAGGGTGGAGAGGGACATACTACAACTCAATGAGATCTGCTGCCCCCAATTTAGAGCCAGCAGAGGGGAACCTATCCCAGTGGAGACAAAGGTATGTTTAGCTCTAAGGATACTAGCCACAAGTACTTTCCAAAAAACAACTGGAGACATGATGGGGGGGTCTTGTAGGTATCAGCATCCATGCTACCACATGTCAGTGAGCACATTTATTTTCCCCTCACCCCTGAGGTGAGGGCCAGGAATATGCAACACTTCTACCATGTAGCAATTGCACTCATGTACACACCAAGGCACCACCCAGTGAGGAGGGTAGAATCTATGTCAACTGCAAGGAGTATCACTCCATCAGCTGCCAGGTCATGTGCAATGCCCAGAGCATTATCATGAATGTGTGTGCTGGCAGCCCTGGCAGTTATCATGAGTCCCATATCTGGCACACATTGCAGCTGTACCAGATGTTTCCTAGGGGGACATCCCACATGGCCATTTACTGGGAGATGCTAGCTACGCACTGGAACTGTGGATGATGACACCAATCAGAAATGCACACACCCATGGAAGAATGCCATAATGAGGCAAGCGCACAAACTAGGACCATCATAGAGTGTGTGTTTGGGCTGCTGAAGTCATGTTCCAGTGCCTAGATATATCTGGCAGAGCCCTGCACTACTCTCCAGCCACATGTGCACAGATGTCAACAGTATGTGCCATGCTACACAATGTGATCCTGTGGAAACAGCTGCAGCAGGATCAGCAAAGGGAAAGGACACTCAGTCCCCCATCAGTGCCTAGGTCCCAACAGTCACAGCCACAGGAGAACTCGGAGGAGGAGCCCCCTGAGGATGTCCCTGTAGGCAGACATAGGCATGCCCAGTATGCCCTGGCCTTGGCCAAGAGACAACACATAGCACATGCATTGACAACCTACGACACCTTACTCCGACTCACATACATATAGTAAAAATGATGCCAGCCAGCCCACACAGCCTGTACATAACTATATATTGGCTGTGTACTATGTGCATCAGACAGAATGAGCCTCGAACTACAGGTCTGTCAACTGCTGCATTCGCAAGATAAGTCACTTACCTATACACCACTTGTAAAGGGTACTAGAATATGGTACCATATGTATGGACCTGCCGCATGTATGCAAGGGAATATAATGGGCTACTTTGCTACTTGGAAGGATCTAACAGCCACATGGGACAACAGGTATCCAGTCCAATAGTATGTGCTCCATAATATTCACTAGGCGACATGGCTGGAATATCCACTACATTAGTCAAGGGAGATGGAAACATTGGGGGTCATAGGACAGTCACACAACTGTTTATGCCAGCAGATCATGAGCTGCTTGTCCCCCAAACCCATCACATCAATGTTCCCATATAGTTGCTGTAACAGTACATCAGCAATGATATATCAGCAGACCAGCCAACAACAGGGCTGTGACATAGAACCTGGCCACACGTTGGATGTCACATGTAATCCAGGGAAGATAATATATGTCTGTATGCTGTTGATTGCATGATGAATTACACTTCTGTCTGGCAGCTTGTGTGGCTCAGTGGGCTAGAGACATTAATATGGGTGATGGTGTTGATAGTTTGAATCTAGCAGCATTCACATCTTTTGCATGTGAGGTAGTCATATGGTGGTATTCCCACAGACTTTCATATGCCACAATCTGTTACTGCAAGAAAGCTGGACAAAGTCAGAGAGAATGGGGGGTCAAAGAGCCATAACTACAGACAGACAGACAGACATTACACATGCTCCGATTAACCTAGAAGGTGGCTAGTATAACAGTGAGTTGCATCACAACAGAATATCTGCAGGATGTAAAGTCCGTCAATCAAATGTGTCTGTAGGTAGTACTATTCAGTGACTGCAGTATACAATAAGTTACCGGAACACCACAAATGTATGAGGAACAGACCAGACAAATGGAGCAAAATGCTGGACTCTCTGCAAAAACATGTACAATGAGAGGTATGCAGACTGCCACCCTGTGTATGATATTACATTATGTACCCCAGTCACATATTAAGTACAGCAGACAGCTGGGGAATGTCGTGGACAGGTTCAGGGAAGTGCTATACTGTGGAAACAGGTGGAACTGCCAATGTCTGTAGCACACACAATCCCAGACTGGAGTACAGGTAGCTCTGGCCTGGAGTCACCTTGTAAGTACTGACAGTCCCACTGGGCATGCTCCTACACTTAGCTAACTTGAGTGCAATTCTGTTGCCTCTCCATCACATGACCTGCTATGTGGAAATACGTCTGTACAATCAGGCAGCTACATAAACATTCTGTCTGTCCCTATCCCCCCACTCACATGAGTAGTGTATCTAGTAGTATGTACCCCAAATACATATAATACATATAGATTTAACTATATAACAATGATACATAGACTGTCTCCATATATCTATATAACACATATACATAACGTACACACAGCAACATTTTTAGAGACATCCCTGTTATATACATTTAAATATATATGTGTGTGTGTGTATATATATATATATATATATATATATATATATATATATATATATATATATATATATATGTGTGTGTGGGGATATATGAATTCTCCACATACCCTATGAAAGCTGTGATTATCTGCACTTCCACAACAATGCAGTTGCCCAGAGGAACCAAACCAAGGCCGCAACAGTACATATTTCACTCAACCTCAGACCCATGTGCCTGTGGAATGCCACCCATGTAGAGAGACAGAGGTGAGCAGGTGGTGTAATGTATAATGGTTCCAACGCATGCCTTTGACAGATAAAAGTGTCCCTGGTCCCATGTTTGCCTATATAACTGTGACCAGCCATATATGGCCATACTGGTGACTGTACACACATAACAGGCATATGAACAGGTACCCTACTTCTAGGACAAGAGATAGAATAACAGTACCAAGCAATATCACTCTGCAGGCCACACATGCTATCCAACGTATGCCTACATTCTGCACTTCACAAGTACAGTGCTTGAAATCACATATCCAACAGATGTAATCTGTGCCACATGTGATAAGTACTGCAAGCTGTAGTGTGTAACAGTAGATAGGTAGGGGTTTTTATCTCACAGCGGCCAACTCAATGTGTATGTGTGTCTGTGTGTGTAAATATATCCCCTTGCAGCCCAAGGAACGTGCCCTCATGGGCTATCCCCATGCAATGGTTATGCACCTTTTGGCCCTGTAACTAGCTGCTGCCCTGTAAATTGCCCTCCTCTACACAGCCTGCTGATGTCATCCACCTGAAGAGCGCTGGCTGACAGTCTAATATCAGATAAACTCTGTGGCACATGCAATAAGTACTGTGTGCTATAGTGTGTAACAGTAGATAGGTAAGGGTTTTAATCTTACACCAGCCAACTCAGTGTGTGTATGTGTGTGTGTGTGTGTGTGTGTGTGTGTGTGTGTGTGTGTGTGTGTGTGTGTGTGTCCATACTTCATACATATGATAACCATTGTAATGTAGACATTGGTAGGGTTTTACATTATTTTACTGGTTTTGGGTGATGTGGCCTCCCAAATGAATGACCACAACATGGCCTGCTTATATCAACAAGCATTATGGGTTCTACATGGATAGTACTAGCAGACACGAGGCATGGTGTGTGCATCCAGTATTGTCCTCTGTACTGTGTACCACTGCATATATGCACTATGTATGCACCGTGACATGTTCTGTATGCAGTGAGTGGAAGTGCTTCTAGCCTGAATGTGGCCATATGTGCATGTCAGGCTGTGACAGCATTGTACATCATGTCACAGAGCAATAGGAGATGTGCACATCACTAGCATGATGGCCATACAGCTATCACAACTGGAGACACCTCTACCTCTCATCACAGGAACAGCACATATTGGCTAAGTCCATGGGGGATGGTGCCACATCCCAGTGTTGAGATGATATCTTCCCAGCCAGTCATACAGATGACATGTGCGGAAATGCACTGAAGTGCTCCCTGTACTGTACCAGTATGGAGGGTCTGTATTAAGGGTGCATTAAGTCTGCTACACAAATGTCACCAACAAGCATGTGCTACTAACATCACATACTGGCTTAATGTCCTTAGGGTGACTATTCCATCAATTATGCTTCCTAGAGATAGGCAACATATGTAGTGAAGCGTGGTCACACCTTGTCCTATATGCATGGTACAGATCACCTATGAGTACTCTGAATGGCACAGGCAGCCTCAGATAGTGGCATGCTGAGGGTATGGGTATGTCACCTGCCAGTGACTGTGACCACAGCTACGCCATATAAATCCTAATTCAAAACACAGGAACCACAAGTGAAAAACAAAACCAGCCAGCACAAAATAGTGAAACAAAGTTATTTATTGTGTCTGCTCTATATTGCAGTGTGTATAAAAAAACTACAAATTGGACTGGATCCCTGTTGTCCAGCCCTTTATATAAATATATTATTCATCATGCTACAGACCAGTTTAAATGTACTGCTGTTGATCACGTAGAAGGAAACAGGCTGACTAAAATGGGTTGTCATTCTATTTTAAATAAAAACGAAACAAAATTGGATCATTAGACTTGGGAGATTATTTCAACCTGGACTTAATGAGCAATTGTAATTAATTAACAGGAAGTGGTGTATGTATTTAAACAATGTCTTATTGTTTTTGTTAAATAAGATCACTGATGAAGGCATGTTAATGCCAAAACTGGTCTGATGTTTTTTATAGTGTTTTTTATACACACTACAGTACGAATCAGTCACAATGAATAACTTTGTTTCACTATTTGGTGCTGATTGGTTTTGTTTTCAATATAAATCCTGCCATACCACTATCCAGACATGTTGATGTGTGGTACATGAGCTGTTCACCTGTGTCACTGGGTCTGTGTGGCTACCTGGATAGTAAGAAATCTTGTATATCATCACATATACCATTGAGCTACCTATAAGCAGTGCTGAGCATCGCGCCATGCAAACATGCTTAGACATGCTTAAACACACCTTTACATAAATAATTAATTACATCCAGTTTCTATTTTAGATGTCTGGCAGGTATCTCCTATCTTATATGTGAGTGCAGCTTGGCATTGCTGTGCTGTGTGCCATGCCGCTCACACATGCTTTGTTTAAAAAAATAAAATAAAAATAAAACAAAAGGACATTGCAGGGAGTCTCATACTCATCTGCAGCCACAGTTAGCATTACACCTGTCCCTACACTGATTCAATAACCATGTTCATTGGATCTCCCTCAGCAATGCACCATCATTAATATGCATGGAGCGCAGCCGAGGGGGAACCATGACTACGAACATGGATACGTTCCATGTAGGCCCTACATGGTGCCTAAACGGATTTTTAAAAATCCTGGGGACAGTCTTTTGTTCAGAGTTACCCGCAGGAGTCCGTCCAGTGTCTTGTTTTGCCAAACACTAGTCATCTATAAATATACTACCTCCAGTGTTGCAACAACTTGAAAAAAATATGATTCACCTTACCACACCATTACTGCTCTAACTCTACTACATATAGTTTCATCCCCTCCTTCATCTTAAGGGTGTCTATTAACTTTCCTAACCTAGCAACTACTACCCATATCTCCAGTACTTCTGCTTCTCCAACTTTAACTTTATTAACCCTTTTCTGTTCCAGTTATATAACTGAACATATAACTGGCTTGCTAGATTTTATATATATTGTTTGTCAGATTGTCTATGCTTACTCATAAACGTAAACCATTGTTATTTCTATACTCATAGGCTCATAGATTAGTACTAAGCTAACTGCCCTTGCGAGCCATTTAAGCCTAGCCAGTTATCCTTTGTGAGACTCAAACCCTGCACCTTGTGTTTGTAAGGCAAACACCTTAACCATTAGGCCACCCGCCCAACCCAGTAAAGTGATACTGTAACCCAGTAAACTGATACTTCTAACCCAGTAAACTGATACTGTAACTTGTTTTGTTACATTATGATGCAATCCAGGCTGTGCCTGTAATGGGTCATTGTTTGATCAATGTTCTAACCCAGTAAACTGATTTAAATAAATAAATAAATGAATGGAAGCAATGCAATGTCCTTTTTTCTCTGATAGTTTGATCTTGATGGTGGTATATTTAGAGATTAGGAGGTAAAGGGGTGGAGTCCCCACATCAGTGGCATGGGGGAGAGCAGCCCCAAACAAAAACATTAGAAATGAATGTACAGACAGTTACTTATACTGTCATGGTCTACCACTATTGAATGGTATAACTATCTGTGTAGATGCTGCATGATAAAGTTAACTTTGGTAACTCATACCCTTTTCCAAAGATGTGATGACCTTGGAATTGATTATATTACAGAAGCAGTGGAGAAAGTCTGCCATACAACTGAATTTCATTCAGGTTCACTAAAATGGCACTCCAGCTTTTTTTCAATTAACTTGGACATTGTACTGAATTCAATTTTTGTTGCATATTATTTTGTTTTAAGCTTTATTTAAAGACTTAAGTTTAAAAATATAAAATTCTGTTTTTGGAAGGAACCAGTTTGTGTAACTTGCCTACTGAGATTTATGTTGCTAAATAATGTGCAATAATGACCTGTAGCTTTATGAGTCATCAGATTTAACTGGGGTCAGAGGATGAACTACCTATGTGG